>NC_143012.1:212685995-212933495 GCF_055824585.1 Amblyomma mixtum | reverse complement strand
TGAGTCACTTTGGGACGTTAAACCTCACAAGACCAAAACAAAATCAAACCTTAGCCTTGTTTTGAAGTCAATGCCCAGCTTTAATCCACTAGGAAAAGATCACTTAAACAGTCGTAAACAGTGAAATGAAAACCATGAGCCGGCTATAATATACTTTCTATTTCCCGTGCTTTACTTCAAGGTTAACTTAAACGTATCCTCAACAGTTTGCATTTAAATGTTTTATCATTAGGAAGACGGCTCTTGTGTGAAATTTGCCTGTTTTATGAAATTCCGCAGTCCTCCAAAAGAACAAATATAGATTTCAATGTTTTGCGAAAATTTATATCAAGTTGTAGCAAGTCGATTTGAAAAATGCTTAATAGAGATTGCGAATCAAACATGCTGAGCGACCAGAAAGAGCGCAGCGCTGAATCGAGAGGTGACCAACGCGCAGTTTGCTCTGCTGAGTGAGCCGGCGAGCATCAAGTGTGGCACGGAACAAAACACATCCTTTTGTTCGAAACCAGAGCCGAGATTATTGCGGCTTAAGATGTTTTCCAGGTGACCCGAATTTAGGAATATTCGGAGTTAAGGAATAGCACACCGCTGGCTACTCGGCCATGATTTGTTTCCCGTAGAGAGCAAAAAATATATGTTCACTCTGAGAGAATCATCCTACCTTGAGAGCTTCTTTGAAAGCAGTAGACTTTCTTAGCACACCTGAAAGAATCGCACACAACACTAAGCGTTACTTCTCGATCCCATTTCCGTAAGATAAAACCATTGGCGTAACTCTGGTGTAGCGCTCGCGAACTGCGGCCATGAGCACGCACACTACCATACGGGCTACTCCATCAAGAGACTAAGATAAACACGTTTACTGCTGCACATCTCACACCGTTCATACAATGATTAGCCTCGCAGAAGTCATGTAAAAAGAGAGTGAAAGGCGTTTAAATAAAAGTATTTCCTTGAAGACCAGTAACCCTAAAAATCATCAATATGTAGGATGCGTGATCAGATACTTCCGTCTGCGAACTACAAAAAAAGCCTTCTTGAGTGCGCTGGTGCGCTCTTAGGAGTGAGAAAAAGAAAAAAAGGCTTTCATGGAGAGTACCTTTCCTCCTGTCTCCCATAAAGAAATAAATTACTCCTTGCCAGCATTTTCAACATCTATCGAGAGAGCCATGAATTGGAGCTTCATTGCATTGAACAGCCCCCCCTCCCCCTCTCCTGTCGATAACAGCGCACAAAGAAGCCTCAAAGGCTCTATTTGTAGCAGTGAAGAAAGAGCCGAGGATTGGATTCCTTTGCTTTCTAAATCATCCATGCCAATATTAATGGAAGAGGCGCGGAATGCAAAGAGGAATAAACTGGGACTGAATGGAGGGAACATGCACAAGAATGCCCTTTAAACTAGCGCAGTTGATTTAATAATCTCACTTTATTGACGCACTTAGCATGAGACGGGAGTGCCTTCGGGACCCGGGCCGAACCTGCGTCTCAGAACTCCATAATCAGCGACAGTTTACGTCACTGCTTGGCCCCCTTTCACAGCCATCGCGCAACTTATGAGTGGTATCAAGAATAACCTGATGTAATGCGCAACACAACATTCACTGGGCTGCCTGAAAACTGTAGTGCATCGTTCCAGTGAAAACGTGCAGCTTGTTTCGCCAAAGAAAAAATTCATACCCTGAGGTTGCTTTCATAATTCATCGGCGTCATTTGTTTTAGCCTACCGGTAATGAAGCAATCAAAAAAATTTCGCTTCTGTCTCCTATATAACGATTTTCTTTTGTAGTCTATAAATTTATTTATACACAATTGAAAATTGAAAATTAGTCTTGGCGAAAGATAATGACGCAGTAACTGTCTCACATATTTCGGTGGACAGGCCAACCGTGCCGTAAGGGAAGCGTCAAAGGAGGGAGTGAGAGAAGAAGGGAGGAAAGAGGTGCCGGAGTGGAGGTCACCGGAATAACTTTGACACAACTGGGAAATTTAACGTGCACTGACGTCGCACAGCACACGGGTACCTTTTGTGCTTCGCCTCCATCGAAACTCCGGCTCAGCACACCAGCGCCTTAACCAAAGAACCACCGAGGCGGGTGACTATAGTTTTGGCAAGTAGCTTCCCTCCGAAATTAATTTTTGTGATTGCAGCTCGGGGAACTTAATAGAATCGAAAGTCCGTTTATGGAATGAGTCAAAACGATATATATTCGTTCCGTTTTGTTTTACAAGCACGCTCCTACCAAATTTATGGCAGGCGTGTGCGCATATGACGGTTTATGGAATAAGTCGAAACCGTACATGTTCGTTCCGTTTTGTTTTACGAGCACTTTTCTACGAAATTTATGGCATCCGTGTACGCATGTCACGGTTCAGGAATCATTCGAAAATAAAAATTTAGGAATACTCTTCAGCCGAAATGTTTGTTCCAGCATCACATCTTACTGTACTGCTTCCTTCTTTTACCTAGGGAACTAGTAGGACATACTGTATCCTCCATGTCAAGGACTGCCTGATGCATCCGTCACATGCGTAACCAGTATCTGATGCTCATATAATAAAAAAAAAGTTACTTGGAGCTGAAGGGCTTCGTTTTCAGGAGGCTTAGCGCAAATGTGCAGTCACAGTACTTTTGAAATCTATTAATAGCACAACTAACCCTCTATTATGAGTAAATATTGTGCGTGGTACAAGCACTTCAAAGCCAAGAGTAGCAGAGAAACTCAGTAGTGTGACTACGTTGTGTACACATGGCCTTTTCGGTTCTGCCCATAGAGGTGCCTCATTGTCTCAGTGCGTTCTAATTGCGCCGGCCAGGAAGACAAAAATAACAACCCGCATTGCCAATTGTTAAGCCAGTGTTTTACCCGTGCCTGCCACATACAATCCATTTCTACAATAAATGTATGCTTTGATTCACATGAGCAAAGTTAAAACGAGCATTTTGTAGCGTGAATTACATTGGGCACAGCCTGGACGTTTCGCGTGCTCCCTCCGTCAACCACACTGCGCATGTGCGATGAGCGAGTGACGTCACTACGCACAGCTCGCGAGCCTCGCCGCGCGCGGTCACCGCTGCGCGCTACTGCGCATGCGCGAGGAGATTGCACCACGCGTAAAAATGCGCAGAGAGGCAAAGTCGATGCGCCGTGTGTTCCATGGAGGGTAAAGAGAGTCAAGCGGCTGCTAAGCAGCGCAGGAGACTTGAAAACCTAAATTCGTCGGACCGGAGGTCGTCGCGTGGCAGTTGGCCGTAGAGCGCAGAAATAACGAACGGAAGAATGAGCGCAACAAGGCCAAACGTGCGTCGGAGACGCTGGAGCAAAGGGAAGAACGGTTACGCAAGGCTTAACAGGGTGGAAACCAGGCTAATAACAACAAGCTTAAACACGATATACCAATACCTCAAGCTACGTATATCCTGGCATAGCAGAGCTAAGCCACTGCCACTTTTTTAGATGCTCACGTGACCGCTCTTTCCACTTGGCTACTCAGCCATCATAATGCGCTGAAATAAGCTATTATTAAACCAGATATTGCAGTAGCAAGGACGGCTTTTTTGCGCATGGCGTGCTGCGGACGTACAACCCGATCGACGCGTAGGCTAGCTATCTGAAATTCTGCTGTCTAGTTCGGAGGCTGTAAACATCAACTTTATAACTACGTCACACAATCACATCATAGTACCACAAATTCAAGTGAACATAGATTGAGTAGCAGCGCAGTCCTCTATGCAACGTTTTGTGAAACAATTTGTCTTCGCGTGAGCAAAATGGTAATTATTCGCGAGAGTTAAATTTCGCCTTGACTTCGTAGGAGGCGCACCGGAGAAGAGATAAATAGTGTGATATGGGAAGGGGATGGAGGTGGGGAAGTGTACTTAAAAATCAGTTTTCGAGACAGTGTGGCTTCGACGCGTGGCATGCTAAAGCGGTTTATACCGTTAGATCCTAATAACTTTGATAACGAAACTGGCCAGCTCATCACAACTAACGCTTAAGGTCACTGGTGTAGTTCTTCAATAAGATATTGCACCTGAATAAAGAAAAAACAGCAACTCACGAGAAAAGCACACTATTCCTGCCTCCGCAGTACCCCGTCTCTTCTTTTACATTTATTTGGTAATAACTTCCTTTTTGTTTTGTTTGTTTCATATATTTCCGATGGGCGTTATCTACTTTTGCCGTCTCCTCTGCACCTGCTGTTATGGTTTCTGAAAAGCCTTGGCTCCCCGGAATTCCCCATACGCCTTCTTTTGCATATCGATTTTTCTTTTGTTTTGCTTGTTTATCCAACACAGAACAGCCCTTTCTTTGCCGTTCCTTCCCCTCCCGTTTGGTGGAATTATCTCGTTGTTGTATTTTGTTTTACTTAGCGGTATTTCGTACTGCCGTCCAGATCAATCCCTTTAATCGCACTTTGTCCAGGACAACCCGACTTGCATCTGCCACATTTCCCATACCTAGACAGACAGCCTTTCAAGTTCACTTTTGCTATTTCTCCCCACTCCGGATTCACCCTGCTGAACTGACCAGCTTGTTTATGACAGTTTTGCAGGTAACCCAGTCTAATCTTGTTCAGCATATCTCATGTCGCAGGCATTGTGCCGGGACAACAGATTCTTAAGGGCAAGTTTCCCATCCCACTACCCTTCTCATACCACGCCATTCACCCTGCACCCAGGCTTCGTCCCCGCAGAGCAGGCCCTATTTAAACTCTGTCAATGAAGAACGCTTTTTCCAGAAGAAGACAAATCCCTTTCTCTACACGGTGTCTAGCCGTCGAGGTTCACTCTCCACACTAGTCCACCTTGTTTTGGAAGTTCAAGAACCTTAGCGACTTTCCCTCTCTCTACCGTGAATCACAATCTTATACAATGTTCTAAAGTTCGTGGGGAATAGCTACTCGAGAAAACACCATGGCCTTACCCTGGGAGACTAGCAAGTGAAGGTATTCTTCCTACAGCTAGCTAAAATTGAGATAGTGCAATCGGAGCCGCATCCAGCTCAGAAAACTGAATGCAAACGAGCAAATTGTTGGAACTGATATTGTGTAAAAATTTTTATATATACAGAAGTATTTTCTTGACCTCTCTTTTTTTTAGAGGTTTCATTTCTGGCTCAAATCTCAAACTGGCAAGTCTTTTGCACTGATGCCGAGTGGCTGTGGTGGTCCGGTTGATAAATTGCTCGCTGGACGCCAGAGAGGCTTTAAGGTCACTGAAAGGTGCTGCATGTTTAACATTGCGGGAGATGAGCCGCTTTTCCTAAAAATGCCTTCTAAAAATTGGCTGTGACGACTCGACTTATGACTACCGGGTCTTCTTCAAATTAAAATTAAAAAAATTACCTCTCCTTCTTGAGGGCTAACTTTCTGGACGCAGGCGTAAATTCGCCCTAGTGCTACTTAATGAAGGATTTAGCAGTGTTTTGGAATGCATTTTAAAATTTTGGCTTTGTGAAGAGCAGGCCGCTGCTAGGAGAAATAGAGCCAGCGTCATATCTGCGAGCGCAAAAGCCTAGTGACTAGCTGCAGGAACGAATTCTGTTCGTTCAGTAACCTGACTGTCAGTTTGATTACAGAGCTAGTATGCCATAAAGATGAATTTTTTTAAAAAATACCCTCGAATTATCAATGAAATATAAAAAAGGAGGCAGCATGGATAAAAAAAAGTTATTCGTAAATCCCCAGGGACTGAGATATTCCCTATTTCTGTGCACAAACTTTCGTTGAAAAATGTGGCAAATTCTAGCAGGGTTGCTGTTCGGGACAGTTGGCTAGTTACCAAGAAACTTTTAGCGCTTGAAGACACGGACAGAACCAAGAACGAAGCGCGCGTGTTGTTTAGTTCTTTATGTATGTCTTATTGCGCTGTGAGTTTGAAAGTTCTAGCTACCTTAAAAAGCGAACATATGCAGCGACCACTGTACTGAGATACTTCAGTTGTGCGGTGGTAGCAGTTGAGAAACTTCTCTTCGAAACTCCGATTCGAAACTCCGCTAATCCTTGTGGTCACTTTAAGAGCAGTTAGAAATCTACGGCACCAATTGGGAGCGGCAAATGAACTCTGCCTATTATCGCCGTTTTTAACCTGAAGAGGATAAATTGTGTTCTCTGCTATAGCTTTTTTACCTGTGTGTCAGTAGGTTATATCCTATATATTTTTTGGTGCACATGTCACAGTGATTTCTTTCTCAGTCGTCGGCGAATCACTGCACCGTACTAAAGAGTTTTATCACCTTGGAGGCAGAAACTAAGGCATTAATTCTTTCCTGGTTCCCATAGATTCCATCTTCTAAGTGAAACTTAGGCAAATCGTTTTTAAAATAAAATTTTGTTTAAACAAGGAAAACCATGTATCCGATAAAGATATTGGTGAAAAATGTGTAACGACATATAAACAGGAAAGTTTTGCTTGGAATAATGTTGTACATACATGAATATAGAACACGTTTCCAGCTTATCCTGAAGGTTATTGTATGAAAGCTGATTCCAAGTAGGGCCTATTTTCAAGCTTAACCTCTAGAAATTGGCACTTGAAATTAAAAAAAAAATGGTTACCTGCCACTGCTCTGCCGGTACGCCCTGCCGCTCTTGCACTTTACCGTCCTCACATTGTGTTTCCGAGGTTCTAGGCACTAATGGTCTAGCATTTTTGGGCAGGGGTCACCTCAGTTGTAACACCCATTCTCGAGAAGCAACGCTTTCCAATAGTTGATAATACTGTGACGGACTAGAAGACGACGAAGCGGGCAGTGGCATGGGCAGGAGCGCTCGTGCTAGTCTCGCAGGCATCAAATCATATCATCGCCATCAGTCATGCAGTCCTTTCTTCATCGCTTGCCGTCACGTAACATTTGGTGGAGGTGCGGGGTACCTTCTTCATCCCGGTCCCGGAGCTTAAGAGCTTGCTGTACACCGAGGTCTTCTGTGGAGAGCTCACGGCTTCGCACCTCCCGGCGCTTCCCCAGCCTGCCAGGTATGCCCCGACGCCGCCGCTCTTCACCGCCCCGCCCCAAGTCCCGACAAGAAGACACGACGACACAACGACCGCCGCAACTGCCCTGTGGCCCCACTCACCGCCCACATGAGAACCCACATGAGAACCTAGAAGACCCAACGACCTACGACACCACTGAACCGAGACCGCCGCCACTGACCAGAGAACCCATTGCCCACCGACACTCACACGAGAAACAAGTACCCCAGCCCCTGCCGTTGGGTGTGTCAACGGGCCTCGACGTTGACTTCCAGAAACCGGTGGCTCCTCAGTCTTCGTGGACCTGGCTTCACCCGCTCATCATCTCTTTCATCGTGATGGCAAGACGTTCATCTTCTCTTCTCTGTTCATATGTTCTGCCACGCCCATCGTCACGTCCTGCTTGTCATCGTCTGTGGCATTCTTCTAGTTCGCGCGATCGGAACGGTCGCTTCGTGGCCCCGAGTCATGTGACGGACTAGAAGACGACGAAGCGGGCAGTGGCATGGGCAGGAGCGCTCGTGCTAGTCTCGCAGGCATCAAATCATATCATCGCCATCGGTCATGCAGTCCTTTCTTCATCGCTTGCCGTCACGTAACAATACCTCGAAAAAAGGTGCAGAAAACACTTTGCTCTAAAGCTACGTTATTTTCTTGCATGAATAGCAGTGCCGACATGACATTGCATATTGTTTTCATTCCTTGTGGCAAATACAGTATACATAAGAATAACACTAGCAAACTATAAAATATATTTGTATTGCACTTAACACACTACTAAAAATCACACAAAAGAGATAGATGAATCAGAGTAAAACTGGGATGACGAGATGCTTGTAGGGCATTGTTTGTCTGTGTTTTGATCGGAATTTCATTTTGAAAATTAAACAGGAACCTAGCTTTAAACATTCATAAAACACTTATAAAATTGGCTAAACCTGCCTGTTGAAACTTCAGTTATTATACTGGGCTCAATGGCTATACGTTTGAAAGGCGGGAAAAACACTAGTGTCGGTATTTAATAGAGAAAAAAAATGTGGCGCTTCAGCTTCTTCTTTGACACGAATCACTAAGCGAGATTTTGACGCTCGCACTCGGTTCGGCTACGGCGTCTATCACGTTCCCGGCAGGCGTCACGCTCGGCTGGATCTCTTCGGTGTGCACGCTTTCTCCCCGGCAATGTGTAGGAAACTCCAGCTAGTTTCGGGTCCTATTATTAAGTGCACCTCGCGACAAGTCAGCCCCGGTTTAAAAACGAATAATTCATGTACATCTTGCGTTCGTTTTTTTGCTTTTGCTAGCACAAATGTTTAGACGAAATGAGCTTAGGTCTTTAAAATTAACGCGCTTTCAGTCTATCCCTTTACACTTCTCCTCCACTGAAGCACAAGCTCTTGTATTCTGGACCGCGAGAGCGGGTGCCCAAGCAGATGCTCCATCTATCCTGCTCTAAGTTTTCTTTTTACTGCGTCGCTCTGCATGAGGAGCTACCGACTATTGTTGTCGATTCGGCTGAACAATCCTGTAAGAACACACTGCAAAGTACCGACGTTCCGAGAAAGATTGTGCCTCCTTTTCGGGAATCAATACTGATATCTTTGGAGGTTGAAAGTTTAAAGAATGGCGTTTGCTTGTTTTTAAGGATATGCCGAGACGGCCATGTATTGAACGCGCTCGGCAACGCTCCAAGCTATCTTTTCAAGTTGTCTAATGCCTGAATACACCATTGTTCCCTAAATGAAATGCGCTAGCAAAACTTTGCAGAAAACAATACAGCCGCGGAGGCTTTAATGTCGCTTGGCTAACTGAAACCGCGCTTAACGTTGTCATAACGGTTTCCTGCAGCGTTTGTAGAACCAGGATAACGAAACATAGGGAAGTTGCTCGTACCATGCCCAAGTGTTTGAAACAGTGCCACTATTCCTGTACGCAAAAAAAAACACAAAAGAACCTTCGCCTAAATTAGCTTCGCCCCACAAACATCGACTATACTGTGGCGAAGTCTAGGCGGTTCTAAAGATGGATATATCTTCTTGAAATTTTCAGTTAACTCATCTTTAATCTCCACCCTTACGCTTGGATACTCTCGGCCATGTACAAACGACGCACAATGGCTTGTTATTCTCGTGCGCGTGCATACGTTTTAGAGTATGCGTGAACAAGGTAAAAATGCTGTGACGTCGGCGTTCAGAGGATCGCATTAGCAAGCTGTGACACTGAACACGTCGCAGAGTTATTCAATATTGCTAAATGGCGGCGCGCGACAGTGAAATCTTGGGCTAAATAATGGCTGCTGCGTTTGGGAGCCCTGGGCAAATATATGAAACATACGACCTTTGCCCGCTTTTGTGTTGCCAGTTTCTCGCAGAATTGCAAGCTCTCACCAGCGATTTATGAACACAGGTGGAAAATTTTAGGCACTACAAAAAGCAGGTACCTAAGCAAAGCTGCAATGGTTGGTAGTTTGTTTTTCATCTTCAACATTTTGGCGCGCTGCACTTAAGCGCAACAGCTAACAATAAAGAACAGGAAAACGAGACAGGGGGCATCTTCCTGTCTTTTGTTGCAAGCCCTTGTGTTTAAGTACAGCGCGCCAGCACCTTGAATAATATAATATGTACCTAGTGCGTGTAATGCAGCTTTGCAAGCCTAAATTTCGGAAGGAAAAAAAATTGTGCTCACGTCTGCATGTAATGAATTCCTCACTAAAAGCAACACTTGCAAACGCTCATTATATGTACGAATTGCACTAAAGGCCGTATCTCTTTATTTAAAATCGCGGACATGACACTAATTAGGCGTCTGTCTTAACTGTATGAGAAGAGTCAGCTGATTAAAGTACGCACACAAATTAAATTTTAAGTTCAGTTTTTTTCTACACTGTTCAGATCCGACACAAATGCACCGCGTCTAAATTGCACCTGAGTACTTTCATTATAGAAACTCTTAAAACAGACCGAAAGTATTGGTTTTGTCGTGATGCAAATCTTTCAGCAGAAAAGGGTTTTCCAAAAGAAAGCGAAAAATCGACCTTACGTAATTTACAAACAATGTTGGAACGAAAGCCTGCTGTCACCGTATGACTGAAAGTAGACCACTCCTCAAAAAAAAAACAATTAAAGTGAGCTGTTATATACTGAAAGGCTCAATTGTATTTATAAACTGTCCAAATTTAAAATTTCATCGACAGTGACAACGATCTCTAGCATGATATAAAACTGTTAATGAAAGTGAAATATCAAGTGTTATATCTGTTTCACTCCGAATGTTCGAGAAACAGACGTACAGGAACAGCGAACGAAAATTACTCTTTGTACGCCAACCATGACAAGAAGTTAGAAACTCAGAGATGCTGCTGTTATTTTCTTCTAGGCTAGGAAGCAGATTTTGCCATAAAACACCGCTCTTGGAATATTTTTGATTCTGGAGTATAACCAAGCGTCTCCTAGTATTTGCCTATGCATCTCATCGCAAGCCATGCCATTTGAAAGGTATATCGATTATTTACCAGCCAATCAGGCTAAGCAGCGCTCAATGCTCACCTGCAGCGCATGAGAAGGGCACCGTCCTTGGTTTTCACGGCTACGACGTAAACAAAACAATGAAAGTACCGCATCTCATCCGAAAGTCGCACGAGCGCTTCGTATTCATCCAAACATTCCGCAAACGCCCATAGACTGCGTACAGGTAGCAGTGCGTCGTTTTGCCACGACAACCCGAGTTTGACGTTTCTCACACTTTTCTAATTATGCCACCTGTCAGTTGCAGGCCGTGTTGACAGCATTGAATGAGATCTGGTGTGTGGTGGGAATTGCGCGGCGCTGCGGATTTATTTATGTTGTTGCTTTGCTGTGTGCAATAAAAAGGGCGGAACACCATTATGCGATGGCGAAAGCTAACAAGCAGTGAATAGCTTCGAAAACAGGGCTGCTGATTTAATCAAGACGAAGCGAACTGCCGTGAAGCTGGGATGACAGTTCGTTACGCAGTGGTGTGCGTTCACTTTTTCTTTTCGCTCTACCTTGCTTTTACTCATGTTTAGAACGTTTCCGCCTGCCACGGCCATATTATGCGAGGCGTCTTGTCCTTCAAACGCCCTCAGTGGGTATACTAAGAACTCATCGTGCAGAACGTGTAATAAAATAACAACACGATACTATAACTCGCCGCTGACTCAGGTCTTATCATTTCTGAAGTCTTTTATCTTAAAAAATACATAAACTGAAGACAACGCATATTATGGTAAGTGCAAAATATGAACTTTGGGCGCTCACCCTGGCTGTCATTGCCTCCGTGCCAACATCCACACTGGTGAAGTTTTTATAGGGATCTTTATTAGCATTTAACATGGAGCCGAGTTTGTTCGCATTTTTCTCAGCACAATGAACTCAAACACGATGGCTTTCTGCATAGGCGCTCCTTACCGCAGCTCCTACTTCACAAGAATCAAAGCGCAGTAAGACCATACACGGCAGCTAACAGCATCCAGGGCATTAATATCCGGATATTAAGAAAATTCCAGTTTTGCTGAGGCAAGAAATTGCGGAGATCCTGAACGTACCTCGAGGAATCAAATTGACCAATGCGCATGCAGCAGATTTCTCCTTTTATGAAGTAATATGCGCCCAGATCTGGGGCTAGAGCCTCATATTAGAATAAAGGAGTTGGAAATGAACGCATCGAGAAATTGGTAATTTTTTTTTGCCTCGGTGAAAATTATGTTCGTGGTCGTTGCCTTCTAATAAAAATCTCAGCAAAAATATGCAGCTCATTGCCTGCTAGCTCTGGCATAACAAATTTTTCAAAATTCCTCAAAATGACTGAATTTTTTATTTTTTTTGAGAATCATAGCGGTTGGCTGTGTTTGCAGTGGGCTACCAATACTGGACAAGCACAGCGCAGGTGTAGAAAAGAACTCAGCTGTTAGAGGCGTTGCAGACTGGGCCAGATTTCTAAGTAAGCGCGGACCGCAGCCGTTAACACTAGAAGCACGGATGCCGATACATTAAAAGTGAACATCATAAGGCAAGGTAGTATATTTGGACGTCGTATTCTCTCATTTCCTTTTTATCATAGTTCACACTAAGAAGGCAGAACGTAGTAATGGGACCCAAACTTTTCTTAAAGCTTAAAAAAAAAAAACGTTGTACGCATATGACGTCGCAGGGTGCTTAGTGGAGTGAGCAAATTTACCGTTTTTTTTTTCTTGTAGCTTTCGCGAGAGGCGAAGGGTTTCTCAAAATGGTACTCAGTCTTATTCCAGATGACGCCACCTGTCATTTCTGCATCAGCATGTTAGAGGGGATCGAAGACCTGACCTTTTTTTTAGTTTCAAACAATTTCCCATCATAACCTTTTTGTCTCCAGTCCAAACTGCTCTGTTCCTTCTCCTAATATCACGTCTATCAGCTTAGCGTAATGGATCGCTGCACTGTCATGGTGCAGTGCACGCGAAACATTGCCTTATTTTACTTCCGTCTTCAAGGACATAGACTGCACGCTTTTATTTTATTCATTTATACTGCAATCACACGTAGTAATTTCAGAAGGGTGACAATATAATTAAAAAGAAGATACCCAAATGCGCAGAAAATGAACACAAGTGCAATTTAGTGCTTTTAAATTTGAAGAGACATTCAAATGCACTTTTCACTATTATTCGTCTAATAATTCAACGTTAAATTTCCATTGCACCAAATTCACGACACACATTTTAAATACGCTACAAACATTCCTATATGAATTTTGCATGCAAACTTATGTGAACCGGCTCTACGCGTTCTACTCTGATGTTAGCACAATATTCGCCGTCGCTGTGGCTTTGTTGCGTGTAGAAAAAGGCATCATGAAATTGTGACTTCCAGCCAGCGCTCATACGTAATCGCTTCTCATTTTTGTACAACCTCTGCATTGAAAATAGGAAGACATTCATGGTTAACAAGCGCAAAAGTGACAAAGACAAAGGAAGAAGACGCCAACATGGCACAAGCGATCACTCGCAACTGAACGTTTATTGGGGAAAAAAAAACGTTCAGTCGCAAGTGAGCGGTTGTGTCCTGTTGTTGTCTTCTTGTCTTCGTCTGCTTAGTTTTTTGCGCTCTTTAATCGTGAATACGTACCAGCTAGCCCACCTTCTTACGTTAATGCAAAATAGGAAGATATTTTCTGGACATTGAAGTGAGTCCTGTTTCTTGGCGTCGAGTTGATTCGAGACGTTCAGCTCTACCTTTAGCACCCCTAGGACTAGGTGCCCGACATGGAAGAAACGCTAACAGCTAATATGTGGCATACCGGTTCGAAATATTAGAGATTATAAAAAAAGTTTGATGTTGGCTACTGGGTGGCGGAACATTAGCTAAAGGTACTTGGTCTGAGAGCAGACAAGGGAGCAAATATTAATTATTGCTAGTTTCCGGCTTTTCAGATTTTCAAATTTTAGCTGCACTAAAAACATTATGATGTTAGATTTTTAATGAAGGTAAAAATCTACTGATTTATTTTTTAATGAATTCTTAATTTTTACAAAAAAATAGGCTTTAGGATATGGACGTGCCTCGGTTACGATGCCAAGATAGATCTACTTCTTCACTGCTTGCAGTGTTTGTTAGCAATGGTATATTTTGTGCTGCTTTGCCTTACCATTAAAAACAATCGGGAGCTATACGCGCGGCTCGAAACAGGTCAAAAAAGAACAAAAAAACTGGTTTTCTTCATGTTCACATTTTCATTTGTCATTGCACTTCGTACATCTTGCTGCTCTTCGCTGTGAAAAAGGCGTAACTGTGAAGCCGCCAAAAATGCCCTTAGCGAAATTGATTGACAGGGCAGCCAAGAAATGAGAAAAATGAAGGTTTGGTTCCGAAAATCCAAATGAAGCAGTCGATAAGTGCTGTTGAGAGTGAGGAATAATTGCTTGTGTTTCTCGCTCTCTCATTGTGCGGGTGCATTCATCTACTGGCGCTCTAAACCATCCTAATGGTTCAAGAAGCTCACGTAAATCTGGAGCAAAATTTCACAACTGCTGCAAAGAGTACCTAAGTTTAATCAGTGCGGGTCACCTGAAAAAAAAAAGTGCTTTGAAGATACTGGAAGTTATCTATCACGACTATACAGCTACTATAGTTCTCTTGAAAGACAGCAGTAAAATTGCAACAAGGAATGGTGCCAGGCAGAGAGACATGATCTCGCCAATGCTTTTCATCGCCTCCTAACAGGAGGTGTTCCGAGGCCTGTATTGGTAACAGCTCGGGATAAGAGTTAATGGAGAATACGCAAGAAATTTGCTATTTGCTGATGACATTGCTTTGCTGATTCACTCAGGAGATAAGCTGCAAAGCATAATCACTGAGTTAGGCAGGCTGAAGAGAAAAGTGAGTCTAAAAATTAACATGCAGAAAACCAAATTAATGTTCAACAGTATCGCAAGGGAACAGATGCACAATTGGTAGCGAAGTGCTGGACGTGGTATGGGAATACGTCTACTTAGGGCAGGTAGCGACAGGTGATCTTGATCATGAGAATGATATCTTAGTCGAAATCAAGAGGAAGAATTGGGCTTAACCAGGGCATGTAATGCGAAGGCAAGATAACCGCTGGTCCTTAAGGGTAACGGAGTAGATTCCAAGAGAAGGGAAGTGCAGCAGGGAGTAGCAGAAAGTTAGTTGGGCGGATGTGATTAAGAAGTTTGTGGATGTATGGTGGCTGCAACTGGCAATGAACAGTGTTATTTACAGAGACATGGGAAAGGCCTTTGCACAACAGTGAGCGTATTGAGGCTGATGATGATGATCACCTGCAAAAACTGAGTGAGAAGTGGAGTGTGCCAAGAAAAAGAACTCTATTAAAATGCGGCCCACTTTGATTTGAGTTTCCCTTGTTGCAGCAAGTCCTTTCGGGGCGTAACTGAAAAGACAAAAGAATTCCGTAATATACATCTCCATTTCTACTCCCCTGTGCGCTCCGAGCTTACGTGCTTCAATGCGTGACTGGTTTAAAGTGCATTCGGACTTGTAACAAGTTAGATTGTGCGAGACCACGCTTTAATGAAAAAAAAACAGCGTTGATTTACTGGCAGGGCAGAAGAGTTGGAAAGAAGGGAGCAAGAAGGGAACAGCCTGATAGCATTGCTTTTCAGTTAAATGACGTTACTATCTCCTGGCCAGAAATTGGCGGTATATTTAGGAAAAAAATAATTGACGTAGATCAAATCATTATAAATAAAGTGACCTGATTGTTTTTTTAATCTGTATTCAAATTTCAGATTTTCACGCCGTTTATATGCAAAGCTGAACCAGTCCTGCTGACGTTAGCAGATTATGAATGAAGGCGGTTATATGTATTTTTGACCGCAATTTCTCCTTTGCCATGCATAGGAACACAAAAGTATCACTCATCTTATTTTTCATCGTATCTTGGCGCACTTTCGAAAAATAATCAAAATAAAGTTATTCACCGTTAAAATACTAATTTTCTCGCACCTAGCAGTTTGAAGGGCTCTACGTGCTTAAGATAAAAATTGGCTGTCGTTTAGCTGCGGTTAAACTCGGTAGAGTAGCGATAAGTACATGCCCCTGGCAATGCTTAGGTTTCGCTGGAAAGTGAGACACACGGTTTATGTAAAGGATTGAACTGTATTGTTGCAACGAAGACGCTCCGGTGGTCTGTATATAGTTAGACTGTTTCCACTTTCACGAGGCTGGCGGCGTCTGCTCCGCCGTCGGCGAAATGGAGAGGCGCGCGGCGCGCGCACCAGCTGCGGGCTATGACGTCACTCCGCGCATGCGCACAGCTGACGGAGCGGTGGTGCCACGGCTCAGCGCGCAGCCGCGCTGACCCCGCGAAGCGGCTGGCGTAGTGTAGCTGTCGCTACAAAAAATGTTGACAGAGGTTATGCTAAATAGTTAAGGTAAACATTAAACTTTCTGTGTTGTAGAAAGTACTCTAAATTTATTTTTTGCCGAGGGGAACTTGCAAGAAGCCTCTGCTGCTTCACAGTGGCACCGGCTACCCTGTTTCCCAGAGTGGAAGAACTGCACAAGAACGGACTCCGTAATATAGCGATGCAGCAGTACGCAGTTCACAATATGATTCACACCGCAATGCGTCAGCAATGACAACAGTGAATGGGTGAAAAAAAAGAGAAGGCAGAGCCTATTTTAGGACAGAGGAACCAACCACAATGATAGAAAGATCATTCCAAGAAGGCAAAGAAAATGTAGCTATGCGCTGAGTATTACCATCACAACACGAGAAAAGACTGGAGGAAGCGCGAACAGGAGTCAAGACTGGAAAAATGGACTTGGAGAGTATTGCGTTAACTAATAAATGAGTAATAAAGGAAAGAACAAATTGTTAGCTGCAGTATTTTTCAGGGGCTCACGAAGGCATGAAATATCTTGTATTCACGAAAGACCCTGCAGTTCCCGGGAAACGTTTTCAGCGCAAGAATTCCTTATTTTAGGGTGTGACATCTGTTGGAGACTGAGGCCAAAAGGATATTATATACGCTGACCATCATGGCCGCCAACAGGGCAATGGCTATCTGCGCACCTAACTGCACGCATGAAAACGGAACAAGTTCGACCGGTTTTGTGGTTCGTCGTCAAGGAAAAATCAGAGGGCACAAAATGAAAACGCGTAGGAAGACGTAGGACCAGGGATTACTTTAGCGCTCGTTCTCAGTCCCCTGGTTTTTATTCCACTTTCTCCGGTCAATTCTATGGAGAATGTACTTTATGCAGGCAGTCTCTAATTTCAAATGGCGATGAACAAATTGTTCCTTGAGAATATGTTTTTATCTCGAAAATAGAAACGACCGAATTACGTATTCAATGTGTGCTTTTGTATCAGTCAGAGTAGCAAAAAAGAGAACCTGTGTAATAATAAAATTTTGATTGCCATATTCATTCATTTTCTCTAGGCGTATGATGTTATTAGTCAGAAACTGCTGTTCCGTAAGCCGACTGCTATGGATTTTGGGAGCACGCAGTTCCTTCACATGGTCCCATTTTTTGTGCAACTGAATTGAACCCCCCTATGGATAAAAACTGCCGGAAAGCAGTATTGTCTGAAGCCTCTGAGAACGACCAGCCACTTTGGGCAGGTGGCAAAGTGGAGAAGGAGAAATCACCCCTTGCAATCGTAGCGTAGATGCGGGAGGGGCCGTAACGGGTCGGCTGCGTGAAAAACCCAGAGGGTGGCTACAGAGGAGAAACGCGGCCCGATGTTTTGACAACAGGCTGAGAGCTAAGTAAACTCAAAACGTCCAGCATTATTCCTTCTTTTTTCTTCTATCGTCGCACTTAGTTCCCTTCAGATGCACACCCTACTCTGAAGCAGCAGCTATCGTAGGTCTCGCGAGTGAAGAAATTTAGGAGATAAGGAAAGAATACGAGATGTATGCCTTCATGAGGTGTAGGCACCTAAGCGAATGATGATGATGATGGAGATACACATGTGAATATGACAAGTTCTATTCCCAAAGGCGTAAATACTTGAAAACATTCAGAAGTTGCAAGTGCCATAGAATATCTATTAAACGCAACTTCTGCGTAAATCACAGATTGCTATGTGAATGAACTGTTGCGGTAATTAAGCTAAGTCTATGCCAAAAGATTACCACCATATAGCAGTACTACATAGCATTTATGTAATCAAAACTTTCGTATCGAAAGTCAACTTGGCGAAATTTGGAGTTTCCACGAGAGAGGTAAAGAACAGACTTTCGTCAATCAGCGCATAGCATCTAGTCAACTTCGACAACTTGCCACCTTAATGGCATCTGCCTAATATGCCTAATATAAGCCTGATATAATATATATTATGTATCTAAAAAGCTCGACAATCCGCTCTGCATGAGGTATTCTCTTGGAGCACATACAACAACAACAAAGCTAAACTTCGGTAGAGAGCTTGGCGAAAACGCCAAGGCATTCTATATTTTCAAACTCAAGGAAACTAAATATGCTTTCATGTTGGCTATAACAAAACGTATGATCGGTAAGAACACCAAGCCAATGGATCACACGGTATACTCTAGTGAACAACGGGGAAGGGGTTATCTTTTGTTTATTGTCTCATTATGAAGCCTTGCCTTCAAGCAGCGAGCAACCCATTGCAGTTTTTTGATAACAGAGGATGCTTGCACTTGTGTTTAGCTAGCTTGGTGCGGCACGGGCAGATTCAATATGCGTTATTCGATGCCCCAAATTTGAGTGCTCTTGTCTGTTGCCTGAGGATTTAATTTCGTACTGCGAAAGTGCTACGCTCGTTGAAACAAAATCTCGTACGAAATGTCTGTAAAATGTGGGCTTAAAAATTTTATTCCCTAGTATTTTCTGCGTCGCAGAGCGCTCAGAATTAGTTCACGTATTATGAGCAATATTTTCTTATTTAGCAGCTTTGTTATCAGCCCTGGGCTTTTTACAATGCAGATACTAATGACCCCCCACCGGATACGCGCCGTATTTTGTTGGCGTAACAACTAGTCACGTGACCGCGGTACACCATTGGACGGAGTATGACGTCATCAGGAGCCCGCCGCTGTCGGAGCGCTCTCAGCCCAAGTGTGACGCAGAAGCCCCGCTAGCACAGCGCAGTTGGAAGGTATCACGGCGCCGGCGCCTCCTCCGATTGGCCGAGGGCAACTCCGTGAGTGGTATGTTTAACGGTACACTAAGCGCAACCAATGCTTGCATGTGGACGTATGGACAAAGAAGTCGCGAAACAGGCATCTCGGGCGCCGGCAGGTTCCCGCTGTATGAGGCATACGGGCAGAACTCCAGCGGCAATATCGCAAATAACGTGTAATACGTTGCCATTCACTCGCATCGTAACATTACGTGGATTAACCACAGTACCGCTCCACTAATTGAACGCATCAATTGAGAAACTTTATCGTAGCGATATTTTTCTTCTTGTTAAATTTGCTTCACTTTGAAATAATAGTAAAAAATTTTCGGATCAGGTACACAGTGATTAAGCCCATACTGTATGCCGATTTATCTGTATATGCATGTTTTCACAAGCACAGCAATAAAATATACTTTCGGCCTAAACATTCTAAGCAAGTCCATTTTGAACCAACAACTCCCTATTTCCCTAACCTTGTCTGGTCTGCAGCTTAACGAGGACCTCGATACTGACCATAGTAGAATAAAAGGGTTTTCGCAAAGCTCGCACCCTCCTCGTTTAATGACCGTCCTCGTGACAGTGGCGTCCATAGAGGCCCTACCTCGTCCACCACTATGGTGTGACGGTGGCGCTGGTGAACACTGTCAACGTTAGGTTACACGCAACATTTATAGCCCCTAAATGCATCAAATTAGAATGCTGCCGCGCTTGCTCATTTCATAAAGCACAATACGCTAAATTAGGAGGTACCGGGTTCGGATCCTACCGGCGGCATGTGGTTGTTTTTTTCGTGTACTTTGTGATAAATTATGCTTAGGCTTGAAATTGAGTTTAGTATTATTTAACATTGATCACCACCTCAAATAATAATAAAATATATAAACATTCCTCTACGCTTTCCATGGTTTCGCAGACTACTTTTTGAGAGCCAAAGGTCTCAACATGGAAATTCTTTTGGTATGGAGGACTCATACAATACGTACAAATAAAAAAAAAATCCCAGTTAACCGTACCTTGAAACAGTTAGACATAACTGTAGATGCAAGAGAAATTGAGGAGCACCTTTTTGTTCTTTTTCTTTTACGGCTCTGGGCACATGACGCATGAACTTAAACGTCTTGACACGCGATCAGCGTGAGTGTAGCAGCTTTAAGCTGCAGAAATAGACCACTCAATAACCAGTGCGAGCTTCTGGCACAGTGGATCCTTTCCTCCGAAATAATAAAAGTCAGCGCATCGGAACTTCTGACATGAGCACGAGACGACAAGGCTTCGATATGCCTTTTTCCTGAGCTATGTGTGTCTATGCTGTAGGAAATTCCTGCTATACAAGAACCACCTTATTTCCGAAGTAATATGTGCATATCAGGTTATTGCTTTCACCGTGCATCTTCATGGACACGTTTATGTAGTTATAAAAGCAACAGGAAGATCGTTTTGCTCTTGTGATGTGTTAGGTATGAACCGGTGGCCACACCATTGGAAAGGGAAGGATCAGTTTTTCTTGATGGCCCATCTCGACGGGATGGTGGTAATAAATGTCAACACGACGTTGTCATCGGCGATGGGCTTGATTTTTAGATGAAAGCAGACGCGCAGGACGTTAGTCGTTATGTAACACGCAAGAGTCATCTCCATAATGAAAGTGGTTGCCAGTGCTGGTGTCCTTTCACGCTGATTATTCCAGCGTTCTCAAGTTGGCGCAGTGCCACTGAGCTCACGTTAGAGCGAACTCGTTTAAACTTCATCGAACTCTCCAAACTCCGTTGAACCTGTAAAGTCTGAACTGAATCACGAACCACCTTTGCAGGCTGATGGTGTTCGAAACTGGTTTTGCCCCCGAAAGGACACAGCGGGGTTTGCGGAGCCTCTTCCAAGCGCACACCCCTGAAGAAGCCGGGCGCCGGGCCGGGGGTGGCTTGTACCCATTTTTACCGGTGGGTGTCCGGCGGTGGGTTTCGAACCAACCACCTCCCGCAGCCGAGGCGGACGACCAAGCCGCTGGCATCTAGCATTCCAGGCGAGAAAGACCTTAAACTCAATCTCGGATCTATAGGAAGTCTAATTCTTTAAAATAAGACCGAGCTCGGGTGAGAAACTTTTTTAAAGGCTTCTAAAGCACGTAAAGAAAAGTTGCGCGTGAAAACTTATTTCTTTGGCTCAAGCTCTCGCAATTTTCTGTCGTCATAATTCTCAGAAAACCGAAAATTTTGAAATTTTAATTATATAATCCTGGAACTATATATTTTGTGCCGTCCAGTGGGTATAACTGCGTCATAAAAAGAAATTGCGTGAGCGCTCTTCGTGATTAGCGGAAATCATTGTGTGAAATTCTTTTATTAGCATTTTTCTCGAATGTCCACCACTTTCTTGGAAAACTTTTTACAGTTGTGCAGTTATAACTTCAAGGCCAGCAAGACAGGTTAGACTATTTTTTTCTTTTCAGATGGCTAAATGGGTCCAATTAATAAGAGCTCGGAGGGAAACATCGGTCAAGTGATTTAAGGAACAAATAAAATTATTAGACGTGTTAACTGCTGACCTTTACCCTTCTTATAAGAAGAGCCAGAACATGTGCTCATCGGCAGTGTGGGCTGTTTTGTCTCCAAGGGCGCGTAGTAGAATTAATTTTAATGGCGTGAGCATTCTAAATTTTCAGTTGCAAGAAACATAACCAAGCACAAAAAAACATGAGTGTTTTTGCGCTCGACAATTACAAAAATTCTCCCGCGGTGGCCGGGATTCGTTTCCTTGCAACTAGACTCGTCAAACTCGGGAGTTAGAATCTATCCACAGCCGCTAAGTTCCTGTGGTGGGCCACGCGGTCGTTCGGCTGTTGCGAACATGTACAAATTGCTCACGCTACCTTAATTTCCTCTATGATTTCGCGTCTCCCACACAGCACTCCATCAAGTCATACGGGGCAGCGGAGATAGGACTCATGCAAATACCTACTAATGCACACAAGGAAACAAAAAGAACCAAAAAAACAAGAATAGCTAGAGGAAGGCTCCAGGTGAAACTGCAGGTCGTACACGCGAAAGGAAGCGGCAAGTAGGCGGCTTCAAGCACACCCGTGCTTCTGCATCACCCGGTTCTTCGGAGCCTGCATCTTCCAGCCGTGTCCACTAGTAGCAGGCCCGTGTCACCAGGGCTGAACGGCCAACAATAGTACGCAAGCTGTACATTTTGCTTCAAGGCTTCTATAATATCCCATGTCCCCATAGCACTCCCCCTGAACAGAATCCCGGCAGGCAATCCGGCATCTAACTGCGTGCATAATACTCATATCAGCAACATGACTGACGAGAACTGAATCACGAAACAAGCTCCGTACTTTACGTACATTCCAAGCCTTGTACGTTCGCACCAGCGGGAGCGATATTCGATCGCGCGCTGAGGGCTTTGTCTTAACTCTTGGCTTGAGAAGCGGTAACATCGTAGCGTTTCTTGGATATTTGATACACGTTTTTCTTCCTCTGTTCGATCTCTCCTCTGTTTCCCGTGAACAAAATTAAGCTTGAGGTTTATTTCTGTTGTACACTCCGACTTTGTGGTACTTTGTGGTAGCTACAAAGGCAAGCCAATAAACACGTTGAGAACTGAAAACAAAGTGCTAAAGTTAGGGGGTACGTGAAGGCGCTTAGTCTGCGGCACTCTGGCTGAGCAGCCCGAGGCTCTTCTCTCCCATGTTCAGTTTGTTTAGTGTTGTCAAGAATCCCACCTTGCTGCTTCTCTATACCTTGCAACAGATCGTCACATACATTGCTGGGTTCGGAGTAACTGTAGGCAGCTATAGTAGCATGGATGTTACTGTTACTAAGCTAAAAAATCTAGTGCCCTTAACTAATTTCATCAGCAAAGCCTAAGCACTCTCTTTTGCTTAAACCGAGAACAAATCTTTCGGTAAAGGAAAGTGACGAGAATAACCACGTTCTTCAAAATAAAGTACAATGTGCTCACTGGTAAAAATCGAGCAACTGTTTTACGAGTACTTTCCTAGGTTCCTCTGTAATGGTGCATATGCACTCATAAGAAAAAGGTCGGAGAATTCACCAAGAGACTGCTCATCATATTCTTCTGACACAGACCACTGAAATCTTTGTAAATGAAGGTAGTAAAAACAGAGAGAGTGAATGCTCCTACCTTAACTCTTTCCTGTCCGCGGGGAAAATGGTGGTTTTCAGGTGATATCATTAATATTTTTTTTTCTTCAACAAAACTTGCTTGGTACAGGAGTGTATGGTACCGAATTGTAGAGGAGGAAATTCTCTTCCCATTGTTATTAGTCACAGTCAACATGTTTATTGAGTAAGAGATGAAAAAAAAATTATCGGAAAGAAAATTGTAGTTACAAAGAAAAAACACACAAAAATATCAAAGTTTCGTCGCAAAAACAAAACATAAAAAAATTTCAGAATATACATTTTTTACAACAGGGATCGATGCAACATTGCAGCAAATTTTAGTTTGCTGTGAGCAGTATTAGCTGGGCTAGGAAAGGAAACAGTAGTCCTAGTGACTATCGTGCCACCGCGCGAAACAGTTCCTTGTTGCCGTGAAGCAGAGTTTGGCCGCACATGTCTCACAGAAAACATTTGTTTTTTGCTCCACCTTTTTTTCTTCGTAGCACAATTTGCAGTTCCGGTACTTTGCATTTTCTGCGGCTTGTACTGCAGCCCCTGAGGTGAATCACGAGGCGGAAACAGAGAGCGAACATTGGGGTCCTCAGGATGTGGCTCATCAAATCCGAGGAGTTGCTCGACCAATTCAAGTCTGAACGCAAACTGATCAAATCTTGATGTCCTCGACAATTCTGGCGCTTCGGGATGCTCCTGGCGATGCGCGTCAAAAAGTATGAAGCTGTTGACCGCGCCGCCGAGCGCCGTGCGACACTCCGGCGCGCAACGCCGAGGTCGACCCCTGGCTGTCTTTGAGCCGAAAACACGACTCTCTGCGCTGCCGGCGGCAAGTAATCCCGCCCGAAAGACGTTGACACCCTGCAAATAAGAGTTATGACCTTCAGAACACTCTGATCTTTTCCGATAAGCGCGCAGCAAAAGCAGAACATTTCGGGGAGAAAGCGAAACTTTCCGAGGCATGGCTGTCGACGTTCCGGGTCGGTCTGAGGCAGTTTCGCTGTCGGTGCTGAAGTCTGAAGAGCCGAAGTCGTCTTCTGAATCCTCACTGCTGCTGTTCTCGTCCAAAAACGAACTCTCAGGAGCATCAATTTCTGTGGAAACGCGCGGTTTCGGCGCAGCAGCAGCGCGCGACGTCGACGCCATGGTGGAAACAAGGAGCGCCGGTCAGCTGACTCCGGAGGGGCTTCAAAAATCACCGCTTGGCGGAAAAAGTCAAACCAAAAGCGAAACTGAAAGAAGAGTTCCTTTATTTCACACTGGTTAGCGCTAGTTGTCCAGGAACGCTTCAAAAAGCGGGAAAATACGAACTTGAAACCATCGATAGCGGGCTATCGATGGGAACAGGCGCGGACAGGAAAGAGTTAAGGAGCTAGTAAACTGCACCTCAGTCACAACGAGAAAGGCAGTAACGTATACCGTTTTCTCATATGTTGCTTGGTTTAAGCAAGATTTGTTCGATTGCCTTGTCAAGTTTCTGCACACACTACAAAAAAAAAAAACTATATGTTCAATGCAACCAGTGCCCTATAACAGTGATAGGTACGAGGGTGTGCTGGTCATAAATTACTCTATGGTACACAGGGCATTACGAATGCAAATCAAGCGAGCCGACAACATCAAACAACTCTTCAGGACGCACAAAAAGGTTAAAAATGGAAGGAAAGCACATATAAGAAAGACTCATAAAAGCATGACACATGCACAGAGCTTTGCATGGCTAAATCTTTCTCCCTCTTATGTAGTCCATAAGTATGACTCGCTGATGCGGGATAGTGGCGTTTGCCTATTGAGCTAAGATACCATCAGCCTTAATTATGAAGTTGCGATTCTAGAAAGAGATCAGTCTACCTCAGCGCGTGAAGCTGATAAACCACCTAACTACAAAACCATTATATTCACAAACCAAACGTTGTGAATTATATCCAAAGATTTTGTTTACAGTTGAAGGAACGGTTGCTAACCAGGTACTAAACAGCGACCATAGGTAGTGAAAATGTAGGAAGGGCGACATTCACTAACAAGCTTGAAGAGCGTATTAAATACTTCGCAAAAAGTCACACACCCACTACGGGGTAGAGGCCAAGACAGGCGGTGAACTGCTGGAAACAGGAGCAGGCCAGATGGGTTTACGCACACTGCACTAAGAAGCAAATGCCGCGGCAACCACCAAAGGCGAAGAAAGAGCAGGATGTTACAAAGAAAGGAAAGGCGCGTTACCTGCTTGATTCTTTGTGGACAGCTCTCGAGGGCGCCTGGATTGTGGAAGTATGACATCACGGTAAAATATAGGCAGAGGTTTAACGTAGTTTCATCGAATAGACGGCTGATAGCATGCTTTCTTTCTACATCTCGAGGGGACACTTATGCTACGCCTTGAGGGCATGATGCGATAGCTTTATGGGTTAATGCCCCTACAGAACTGGGCATTCTCTATTTAGCATTCATAGCTCACTAACAGCGCAGTGGGGTTGCTGTTAAGTGAGGGGCCACTGCTCTGGCAGGTGACTTTCTATCATAGCCAGCAGTAGGGAATGTGCGACCCATGTTGCTCTTCCTGATCAAGCTCTCGTTACCAATAATTAATTTAACTACCACCTACTATGGTGGTCAGTTTGCTTACAATGTGGTGGGCACGTTCGAATGAAACCACAAAGTTTCGTAATACAGGTGGCGCTACTAGCCTCAAGGAACTCGTGTCGCAGAAAATCTGGCATCGTCGTCGGGTTAGGCGTAGTTAACTGTCAGCAAAAAATCTGAACAAAATTCCCAGAGAATCAACCTGCGGTAGGTTGGACACCTAGGTCACGTAACTTTGTGGCGCCATCACAACCTGCCCATCGGATTGTGAGCAAACTGCGCACGGTGGCAGTGGGCAGTTAATTTATGATTGGTCGCAAGGAGCTGCTCAGGAAGGGCAACCCGGGTCGCCAGCCCCCCCCCCCCTCGCCCCTTCCGGTGGCAGCACCTTCCATTGCAGGAAGGTGAAGCATCGCTTAACCACTGCGCTACGGCGCCAGGAGAGACGAGGACTCCGAGGAATTTATAAACGACGATGAAAACCAATTTTGTTTATATGTGCATTAAACGATTAATTTTATCGCGTCATACCATTATGGCAGATCTCAACAGTCGGCTATAATTTTTTATTATGCTTGTGATATCCATTCACTATTATTTCCATACCCCTTCATGATAGTATATGTGGCGTGATAGCAGATTATAGTCGCAATGTAGCGAACGTAATATAACTGTATTCTAACAAGGATGTAATAACAATTTCCGTATGCGCTGTTGGTATAGGTTGTATTGCGTGCATATCTTACACACGACTTTGATATGAGGCAAGAGGAAAATGTTAGCAAAGATTCAAAACAAAAAATTCGACACAGGTGTGTCTGGTTGGAAAAAGGAATTTAATTTACGTTAGAAAGAACGACAACCAAAAAAAAGAAAAAGGGAGAAAGCGCGACGTTTCTGAACTTATTCGGTTGCTTCATTAGGTGTGACTGAGGTCGAGTTGCTGCTTGCCTGCCACATCATTGATTTCGAGAGTACTATTGCGCTGGACACCGAGCCATGCCCCGCACAAGACTCTTACTTGAATCATAGCTTATTCACCAGACCCGGCACAATGTTAACCGCTCCCTAGGACCCCTTCCCACCTCTAACATCTAGGTCTACGTTCAGTGACCCGGCGGATGATTAAACGAGGCCTGTAACTCAACCGCGATCACACCTGATGAAGGAACCGAGTAAACTCTGAAACGCTATGTTTTTTCATTTATTTTTTGTTGGAATTTTTTGTAATGTAAACTAAACTATTAATAAATACTTTAATTGCCACATAGAACCTTTCACCTCTGCTCTCGTTCACCGTAAACTCCTCTTCAAGTTGACAACCGGGACCCATGCTCAGCCCCTATACGATTGCATAAACATTCTAAAGAGAAGCATTTATAACATAACACATAGCACATAACACAGTATGCCTTTAGGCAACAAGCCACACCATAAGCGCTAACCTGCGCCAGCGCAGTGCAGCTCTTTCAAACCTGCGCTATGCAAACATGTACTATTTGAATACTTCACTTGCAAGTTACAGGATCACTCTATTCGCTTCATTTGGACCACTTATAAAACTGTCGCCTTCATAACTTCTATGAAATCTGATATTTCTCTTCCTACATTAACATCCAACCGAAAAAATATTCTCTTCAATATTTTTCGTAGACTTCACTATCATCCGGACTTCTGTGATAAACTCATTTTTCGGCCACATATATCTGAGCACGTTGACCCCTGCCTTAAGGTTTGTGTTGAGGCGTACCATTCTAAACCTTTGTTTATTCTTTTAACGGGGAACTTAGCAAGACTGGAGTCGCCTTTCCTCCGACATTGTCTGCATTTCTGATAACACGCGAGTTAAAAGTGCTTTTGCTAACATTGTATATTTAGGATTTGTCATGCTATTGCTTTGCTGTTATCTTATATTGTGAATAATCTTTATTGCCTACCTGCTCCTTTTATATTCCTCTGCTTCTGAGGACAAAATAAATAAATCAATGAGTATGTTTTACGATAAATTTTAGGCATTAAAACTCTGTATTTATTAGTTTTATAAATTTTTTCTTTATATATAAGTACTTAAAATGACCAATTGAAAGAGTATTACATGGGGGAGCGAACACTCAGCAGGTGATTTTTGTCGAAGGATGATCTGAGGGATGGTTAGTAGATCTGACTCACTGCGGTACTGGCAGGTCATCCCAGTCCCGTGCTGTATGAATAAAAAATGATGACAGATGTACGGATGTCAAGAATGTCCTTCTGGTTGTTTTTGCGGTTCTCAATGGGGTGACGGGATGGATAATTGATTTAGGAAATGGATGAAGGTAGCACTTATGAAAAAGATAGTCTGGAAATTTTTCGGCGGTTGTTCAAAGTTGTGACGTTACCATTACGTTTTATTTCGCTGACACATCATGAGAATAGGCTGAGAAGATAATTATTGCAGCGCTTCGAGACAAGTAGAGAGATTATTGTAATAGAGGTCCCAAAGCGGCCAAACGTATTCTAGCTTCGGAAGAATAAGTGCTAAATAAGCAAAGTATTTTACTTACGGGGGTTCAGGTCGGAGGGCTTGTCGAGAGTAACCAAGAACGCGATTTGCCTGTTTAGTAACCCGAGTTATGTGGAAAGATCAGCTTAGATCGCGAGTTAAATGAATGCCTAAACATTTGTATGTTTTAACTGCTGCAGTTTCGGAATTGTCGATAACAATCTTTGAACATGGTTGCGAATCACGTCGATGTGATGATAAGCGATACGAGACACTTACTAAGCGATGCTGTTAAGGCGTACTAGACACTTGCAGGACACCAAAATATGCACAGCCCATTTTTTTTTGTTGCGTTCTAGCTCTGTTTGCGGGAAACAGTAGGAACTAACTTTCGTTTCTATGCATACATTTTGAACGAAGCAGGAGTTGGCGATTCTGTGGCGGCGGAACTCGCAATAACTGTGGAGCACACTGCGTCAACCGGAGGCCGGGGCAGCGCCTTCGGAGAGGGACGCAAACAGTGCGCCTCCGAAATCTGTTGTAGTAATCCGAAAGAATTTGCGCACGCAGAGATCGCAAGGCAGCTCCGTTTTTCCGACTCACCGAGAAATGTATAGGACGCGTTCTCGAGGAACGAAGGTGCGGGTTATTTCTCACCTTGTTGCGGTGCTGAATGCGCAACCACGATGGCGATAATTGCCGCAAGCAGTCTTGCGTACTTGAGCGAAACGTAAACACAATTAATCTTCATTCCTTCTCCGTTCTGGCTATACTGCAAATGTTAGAGACGCGCTTTCCTAGCTCGTACACAGGATGATTTTTGTTTACCAATCCCAGACTTTTAATTTAAAAAGAGTTCTATCTACATAGTTGTGGTCTGTACTTGTGAACTGTACATTAAGGCTATTGTGCACTTGGTATGAATAACATAACTACACCTAAGCAGTCGTTTTTTTATTTTTCGTTTTAGGCGACAAGCTTATGTAGGGAAATTCAATACCACAAACATAGCAGGTGAGCCCAGTTTATAGCTTTTTTTAGCCCCGCCGCAGTGGTTCAGTGGTTACGGTGCTCGGCTGCTGGCCCGAAAGACGCGGGTTCGATCCCGGCCACGGCGGCTGAATTTCGATGAAGGCGAACTTCTGGAGGCTCGTGTTCTGGAGGCTCGTGTAACGTGCACTCACGTGCGACGTGAGTGCACGTTAAAGAACCGCAGGTGGTCGAAATTTCCGGAGCCCTTCACTACGGCGTCCCTCATAGCCTGAGTCGCTTTGGGACGTTAAACCACAATAAACCAAAGTAAGCCCATAACTTTTTTAAATCCGCAATCCGATACGAAATATCCAACCTCTACAATGCGCCTTTAAAGCTCGTTGTGGCGCTTTTTCTGCGGTGCTGAATTACAAAATATTGTCGCTGCGCGCGGTATGGCGACCGAAATCAAATAACTTCTTCTACATCATCAAATACCAAAACGGCCTCCGTATTTCTTGCAAAAGAAATGCGACTGAATATTCGAACGCTAACAAGGACCTGACGATATTCATTTTCTTTTTTGGTTCCTGCGTGCGTCTGTGTGGTGGAATGGAGTGAAGCTGCGGGTTTTTTGCCATCTTTAAAGGCAGCGTTACTAACTAGAATTCATGTCTACTTCTTTTTTTCTCTTTTGTTTGGCCGCCTGTACCGATTTTATAAACCTTTACAAAATGAAATATATTTTCGTTAACCAATAAACTGCCTCAGTTTTCGTCTATTTTTCCCTCGTAGTATATGTTCTACAAAGGACAAGATTACGCATTGAGCAACAGCCACTCATACTCCTGAAAGATAAATTTCCATTCCAACGTCTTCACGGTAAGTTTTCCAATGTCTTGCCTTTCTTGCGATTAAAGAACGTAAACTAATCCTGCCAGTAGATTTCCTTTCTTAAAGCTTTTGCTAATGGTCGAAAGAGTGAAAAAAATCAAAGTGAACTTACCCTGGTATGAGGAAAATCAATCATTAGCAATCCATACTGAGACATGTGAGGCAAATTACCCCCTTCCCCCTCTTCCCGTTTCACACACAACAAAGCAATGCCGTGAGGAAACTCTCTTTCAGCTCCTAATTAGAGCGGAGTCGATGGCTCCATATTGGAGTCCACAGTGTGATCTCTGGTAGGCGTTCAAAAGCATGAGGTCCGGTCATAGCAACGCGTCGTCAGTGACGTGTGAGCCGATGGCTACCAGTTAACCTCAAGTTATTTGATTTATGTCAGTGCCTCTCTTGATGACGTCTGTCGTATACGGCACATTTTTTGTGATTTCTAATAACAAAGTATACTGGCATTTGCAGGCTGCTTAGACCGTAGTTTTTTTTTTGCCCAACTGCGCAATCAGTACAAATTCGCTTTCAAGAAATTAAGTTACAAGGCCCACTTTCCCCCCTAAAATATGAGCCATAATGTAAGAGACTACGGTAATTTTGTTTTCACGTGATGCAGTGAGAGTGATGTATACTTGCGACGATTTCAAGTGGACAGAATGTAATAGCCGATAGTGCGGTCTTCCACTGCTTCTTGAAATGGAGCATTCACCTTGGTTTGCTACGCATAATCACACGTTCCTAAAAAGTCGCAAGATATGGTATCCTACACTGCCAAGCGAAACCCCCTCCCATAGCACGCCGCAAGGAGGCCCACGCGACTTGCCCGTTGAGAAGGAAACAGAGCGAAGACTGAAAACGCGACGGCTATGCGATGTGCCATAAAACCGTTCACTTCCGGGTGTTACGGCCAGGCCTGTCAGGTCTTTCTTGAGCTCGCATGATCGGTGGCGTCCACGTCGTGATTTATTTTGGTGAGCCCACAACAATTCATCGGGTCGATGCTACCAGCAAGAACATCCTTCATGAGTTTTGTCTGCTATACATTTCTTTTTTTTTGTTCTTGTTTTCAGGCTCTTTGCCGTTATGCTCTTTCGGGCGTGGACAGAAGGCTTCCGATGATTGGAGGAGGTTGAACGAAGACCATCAGTCAGTCTCCAAGCGCAGGCCTCGTGGACGCGCTATCATTTGTGTTCTGTACTACCCAGTGGTTTAAGAGCGTGCAAAAGGCATGTGGTGAAACAATGACAGAGAGGTGTGTGGTATTATGCGTTCATAAGCATAGCTCACCTAGGAAGCAAGCACAAAAGCGCGTCTTCGTGATAAAACAAACGCTTATTTTACTAGCTTAGAATAAATTTTGAATGGAGGCCCATACGAGAAACAAGTTGCTGGTTGTGCTCAGTAGGTGAGTTAAAGATCTTTTCGGCGCCTTCGCGCGTTTATGTTGAGGCAAATTTCTCCCATGCTCATGAGCAATAAAGTGGGAAGCCACAGAACCATGAACAAGCACTCGCATGGACTTCAAGAAAAAGAAACCTCAAGTTTTATACAGGCTTTTATTGTGAGCAGGATAGCCTACACAGTGCTATACCTGAAATGGAAGAAAAGTGAGAAGGACAAGCTGGACGTCACAATACGGAAAACATATAAAAGATCACTTGGTATCCCGATCAACGCAGGAACAGTAGTATTGCTACACACGGGTATTCCCAGTACTGAAGATGAAATTACATAAGGCCCTTCGATATTGCTGAGGACATGTCGCTTAGGAACCAGGACAGGAAGGGACGTACTCAGTAGAATAGTGATCCCATGCATTTGGTCTTCGGAGAACAGAGAAGACTTGGGAGACCAGCTTAGAAGTAATATCGAGGTGCAGCCCATTCCGAGAAATATACACCCCGAATGTCATTAGGAAAGAAAAAGGCTAGGGTGAACGCCACCAGGAGAACATTGGGCGTGATGGAAGCGGCGATTTTGTGTGGACACAGCAGGACCGGTCACTGTGATATCAACGATAGCATACACAGATACCCGAGGGAAATTAGTTAATGGGGCATCAATTCGATGCCAGGGAATCGCCGTGGCTGAGGCAGCGGCGATAGCTTCGGTGATGGTTTCCAGAAAGGTCTCCTGTGTAAATACGGACACTCCACTGAACGTCCTAGCTATGCCAGAGGAAGGGTTGGTAACACGCAAACAGAATACTCACAAGTAAAGAAGGTACAGACTTTAAATCCATAGTCATGTGAGTGCAGGACGCTCTGTGGATGTTGGAAAAGAAGGCGTTCAAGCCGTTGTCGGCGTGCTATTACCCCGGGTCGCCCAGCATTCGCAGGAACAAAATTATTCGGAACCACTATCGAGCTGTAGGGATTTACTCGAACATTTGAGAGCAACGAGGAAAGTATACACCGAAACGAACAAAAATCTGAACCGGGAGCAAGCGGTGATTTTAAGAAAATGGCAATCGATACTTATATAAACCCTGTCAAATTCAGCTATATGTTCCAAATTCGTGCGATTCGCATTGCGCCTTCCGCGGTGATGTGGCTGACTCATGCCATATATGGTATGGGCATGCCATAAAAACCCAGCTATACCAAGAATCGATAACCCAACAAATGAGGACTTTGAGGCGGCGCTGTCCAGCCGACATTCGAAAGACATGCTTTCACTTGTAAACAGGGCAAGAAGAGCGGCGGCAAAAGGCAATGGGCTGCGGCAATGAGGGCTCACCCAACCAGTTAATGTGTTAAAAGTTTCCCTCTCTCTTTTAGCAAGGTTTATTTTCTTTTCGGAGACCATTACTGTCCTATACCATCGGACAAGTGCATTTGCTGTATCAATTAGGACGTCTGCAAGCTTTTATGGTCTGTCTTACCAGAGTTCAAATGGCTTAAAGAACCGCGCATTTCATTTTACCCAGTTTCCTTATTACGATGATTCAAGAGTGTGGGGCTATTATATTAGTCCACACCATTCGTAACGTGCATCTTAGTCAGCACTGAGAGCCTTACTCTCAGCATGAGAGTAGGTTCACCTTTGTAGAAAAATGTACAGCTGCACTCGGAGCTAATATTTTGAGCCCGCCACAAAATGAGATATTGAAATTCACCGTGTCCACTGTTCTTCTATACTAAAACCACCGTGGGGATCATAGGTCCTGCCTTGACTCCTCAAATTTATTAATGTTGTAACAGATGATTTCACTAGCAAGAAACCACTAATAGAAAGAAACCTCCTGTCTTATTTTTCATTACACCGCCATAAAAAATGTAGACTACCTCATATAAAACGTTATTTCGTTTCGGTGCATGAATTTTTCTCCTGTGTCCTCCTTTTCTTCATTTTGGTGTAATGTTTTAATGAAATATCCTTACATTGCACAGTAGAGCATCGCACACGGTTCCATTTGTTCAGTATTCTTCAAGGTTTGGTTTGGTTTGGTGTTTATTTTCTTCCAAAAATAAAAGGGGAAGCCAAAGCAAAAGGCAGTAGGCCTGACTAGGCCTTGGCTCCCTGATACAGGCGGCAGCACGCACCTTCAGCGCCTATGCAGGACAAACAAAGAAACTAAATAATATAACAACAATATGACACAAACAAGCATGAATTGAGTAAATCAATGACACCAAATAAAATAACAATATTAATAAACAAGCATGAATTAAATACATCAATGACAACAAATAATATAACAACAATATGACACAAACAAGCATGAATTGACAAATTTTATGTCGCAGGATGTTTTCATGGAAACAAAGACTAGTCAAAAACATATATTATAGCGAGTATAGGCCACAAAACTAAACAGGATTTTCTTCCAAATATTTTTTTATACATTTTCTAAATACCTTAGTTGATGAGGTTGCTTAATCATATTCGAGTCATCCAAGCAAATGCACATCTAGAACATTTTTCATGTTTAGACGCCACGAAAGTCGCACTTCTGTCTCCACCAGCCATTGAAGAGAGCCGAAACAACAAACTGTGTTGACATGTAGTTCGTTTCAGGAAGAAAGTCATCTGTCATTCAACTACGATCAAAAATTAGTAATGTTGATGAGGAAACTTGAACCATTATTCATTACTAAAACCATGGAAGCGAAACAGCGCATCGAAGAGTGTACTAGCGCTAGAAGGGAGATGGGGGCATCTGGAGAAGATAAGGAGCAGTTAGACGGCACGTTTTCACTTGGTCCTCCCATTTACTAATGATTTCGCCAAGGTGAAAAAAAAAAAGCGATTTCGTTTCAGCTATAACACAGGACATGAGCAGGAACCGGCTGCCCCAATTCATCACAAGCAGACACTTTTGACTGCAAACCATAAAAGTATGGCGTGTTAAGACCTTAGTGGGTAATAACAGCAATCTCCTGTACGCTCCCCGCACGTCAGCCCCATAGAAAAAGGTACAGAGATGAACACCTTACAGAATTACGCCCGTCGCCTGATGGACATCAACTGCGTGTCCTACTTCAGGCCAGCTTCTGAAAGCTGCTCACACACACACGGATGGCAGCGCGATAGCTCAGCGTACGGATAACAAGCCAGCCATCAATCAAGGACTACTCTCACGTGTAAACATTTTTGTCATTACGTCCATATTCCGCTTCCCAGAATTCTCATATGGAGCCCCTAATAAGCCCAGATATCTCACATATGTAAATGTGTATGGTGAGGAGAGACTTTCAGGGCATGCGTCCTCAATTGCCAAAAGCGCAATGTTAATTTTACTTCTCCGACCATGCGGTCAATTTTGTCTTCTGTACACGAGAAGACAAATTCAGTTATAGCGAATGCTTCTACAGATCCCGTGTCCCTTTCACCTTTCATTCGTGATTTATCTGCGCATGGAATGTCAAGCTTCAGATTAAAGTTGGCTCTATATGATGCGAAATTTTTACTCCAATCCTATTCTATATTGATCATCTCGACTTTTTACCATTGGAGCAAAGGATAATACGGTCGTAAAACGGGAGTTGAGATAGTTGGTATATTGTTTTATACATTCGCGGCGCTAAGGATGCGTCACTTTTATGTTCAACGGGACCTCCCACTCAAAGCGATGGAACGTGAAGGAAAAATGAAATATTGGCGATACCTAAGCTCCGCCTTGTGGAAATACGGGAGGCAGCCTTCAGCCCCGCACTTCCACTCAGCGGATGCAACGTTTCCGCTCGCCAACTGCGAGGGGCTTCGTACTCGAGGGAACAAAGGGAGGGACGACAGAGCGTGAGCACTCATATGGTATTTATTGCATTTTCAAATAGCACGCAGAGTGGGGCCAACTAGCTACAAACATCAACGAGGCATTCCTTGAAAATAGGATACATAAGAAGGGCTTCCGTCTTACCGGCTGGGGCAGGGGCACGACTTCGGATGTATTGGCAGCGAACGTCTGAACGCGCCAACAATGGCGGCCAGGTCTTTCCGTGCGCGCCGCATTCCTGGGGCAAAGCCACCCCCGAGAATTTGCTTGGGGAGTGACAAGATCGCGCGTTTGCGGCGGCCGTTTCTCTGCGTGGAACCAGAAGTCCAGCGGAAAGGCATGACAGATCTTAGTGCGCCTGCCGCGGAAGGTGAAGGTAGCGTGCGGCTGCAACCGCTCCTGACGCTGGCCGGATCTTGACGAGACTCTCACAAGCTCTGCAGAGTTCCGCGTAACTTTCGAGGTGGCACGCCCGTCGCTGCTTCCGCTTCCTTCATGAAGGTGGTTATCTCCTCGCAAAGCCGGCGCTGTCCTGACGCACAATGATGAAGATGGTCGGCCGCGTTGAAAATGAAGAGGGAAGACAAGTTTTCTACATCCCCTCCTTCTTAAATGCTAGCCTATGGTTGAACCCATCCATGCAGGCTATCGACGAAGTGTCCACAAAACGCCACGATGACGACTGCACGACAGTTCGTACAGACGGTTTCAGGACCATCCGATGAGCAGCAAAGACACCGGGTAGCACTCCATGTCAAGCGGCAGGCACCTAAAATAAGCGTGCTGGGAGGGTGTTGTTGGTACTGAAGCGCCTTTGTTGGAAGGCGTGGGGCTGGCCTCTCCTCTCGGAGCGGCTGAAAACTGCTCGCCAGAGACTTTGCAGCTTACGATGACTCACAGCTGCAGGGCAGCAGACAGGGCGGCTTCTTTGGAACTCTGCGTATCGATCCTACGGTCTCCAAAAGCTTGATTAAAGGCAAGGGAGACAGCGCGAAATGATCATTCGGTAACATGTGCGAAAATGTGAGTGGCAAAAAATTTTATCCGGCACCACCCAAATGCTAGGTTCAATAGAACGTAGCTAGCTCTTTTCAGCCGAACGCACATCCGCGGTTCCCTTTCCAGCATGGTGATGCAAAGAGCACTTAACTGCGTTATCGTCGTTGGTTCTGCGAAATTATAAGTTTGCTTCGCAGCCAAAAAAAAAGCAAGTTCGGTCGAGAGTGTGCCTCACTCGCAACCCAAGGTTCAATGAATACAGCATTAGGTCTGCTAGGCTGCATCATGAGAGGTGACTCAAGTAACATGCTTCCTCGTCTGCTGCGTGTTTATATGAGGGTGAGGAGGAAGACGGCAGCTGATGGCCCTTGCCCTTCACGCGTTGTTCGCGGCTGCTCCGATTGCTGAATATCTCATGCGTCGCTGGAATGGCTGGCGCGATCTATGGGATCCTCCATTAACAACCACCCTTTCGACCAATCTGGCATTTTCCGTCAAACCGGAACGCCAACACCGGCTCTTGTGCAGAACAGGGCCCTAACGCTGTCACGCAAAATAGTGTAATGGAGGGCAGGGACACAGTACAGCAACAGGCAGCGGTTGAACCCGTTCTCGACATTATGTGCTGGTGCATGCCTCACGGAGTCGTCGAGGGAACTCATGCCATGTTAACGCGTCTTCTCCCATCTTGTGTCAAGTACGATATCCTCTAGGCTGAAAACGACGTTTATAAGCTTTGCGATGTCGTCCTACTGGTTGCAAGAGGCGACGCATTCAAGCTAGATAAGCTAGTCTTGAATATATTCGATCTGACTGCTGTGGCATCGTTTAGGCAGTGGCGGGCTCTGTAACATCTAGTACGCGGCTGTAGCTTCCATGGCTAGTCGAGAGGCAGGTGCCGTGGTAAACTTCAACGGCCCATACCGCGCTCGTAGGGCAGGCCTTTGGGAAAGCCGGCCTTTAGGCCCTTGCACTGAGGCGAAATGCTAAAACGGGCATCTCTTGTTCGTTCGTTGTTGCAATGGATCCGAAAATAGCGATGGGACACCAACGAGGAATCTATGTCTATACGCCACATCGTCTGCAATCTTTCTTGCTGCTCCGTTGAGTTTTTTGTTGTTTTTTTAAAGCAAAGAATGAACAAAAACATCTGGTCAGAGAGCAAGTTCTGCCACTTCATATTGGTTTTTTTTTTTGTAGTAAAAAAAAATGTAAGACCACGCCGTCCAGATTGAACAAGAGCCCTCCTATTCGGTGGCTTTTCCACTTCACTTGCTTTCACTGCCCGGTTCATCCTCTCCTCATTGCGCAATTCAGTGGCCAGCGAGAGCTCAAAAGTTGAGCGTCTTTCATTTGGACATGAGGCAATGCCTTTGCACCCGTTTTTCCTTTTTTTTATGTTTCCTTTGGGAGCCATGCTTCTTCACTGCTCTAGACTCCAGTCGGCTCTATTGTTTTCATTGCTTTTTTTTTTTCTTAAGGCGAGCCCGATGCTTCCAGAAGGTTACTGTTTGAGGCCTAGCTTCGTGCTCACATGTAGGTGTAAAATGGGGCTTATTTTTTACTCTTGTCGTTCGTATCTTCGGACGGGTGGCCAATGTTCCTCGGTTGAGGAACTACGAAACTTTTCTGGATAAAGCATTGGAGTTATAAAGGATTACTGAAAGACCTAAAGTCTGAGGGTTTAAGGCAGCTGAAGAGATTTTAGAATGCGACGACCTGAAATCAACCGAATGTGCGGAACTTGCGGGAAAAAGACTCAAAACTTTTGGCGCTTGAATTTGAAATGGTAATGTGGTAGTAGTAGTAGTGGCTTTTATTTGCATTTAATATGGAAGGTAAAAGGAGTTTTCCTACCCCAGCATCAGCTATCGTGGCTGGAAGCACCTGAGCTGGGGAAACGGAAATAAAGGATAGCAGGCAGTGTGTAGAAGTGAAAAGAAAGAGGTGAGGAGATTCTTGACAGCGCTCCGTCTGTCTGCAGTGCTCAGTGCAGAGCACGAGGCGGATGATGACGTCATATTATAGAGGCTGTAAATTTGAAAGGCAGAGTCGGATGTCCGAACGAAGTAAGAAGTGAAGTAAAAAGAAGTAAAGAAAACGCCTATTGTGCGTTGGTTGGCGGCATTCGATGAGGCATAGGAATGGGTGGGCGTAGGCACCTGACGCTTGTAAGCTTTCTCAAGATGACAGCATTATCAAGCTTCTCTGTACAACGCCAAGGTGTCAGGAGAAGCATGCATCGATTTAAATAATGACACACAAAAAAAGCTAATTTGTAACATTTTACTTACGAGCTTCATATACTCTAATGCTTGAACGTCACCTAACTCCAAATTAAAAGTGCTTCAGGACCCGATAATACAAATTAAGCAATTAGAAGTTTTCACTAGAGGTGGCACCTTCTCAGAGAAAAAGTGTTAAAAACATGGGGACGTGAACGACGCAGGCGTGATGCGCTTCTATGATTCACTGCACACTGCGGGTGTAGCGGCGAGAATGCGCTTGAAGCTCCCTCTTGAAAATGTCGAGAACAGGAACAACACATGCCGTTGCAATCTGGCGGTTTATTTTAAACCATTGGAGCATGGGACAGGACAGAAAAGAAGCTCGCGTGTGCAGAGTGTCCGCGCAAATAAGGTCGATTTTAAGGCACCAGTGCATTTAAAGCCTGCCTGTCTGGATCATCATGCCCACAAAACTTTGTGCGCCCATCCATCTACACCAGTAACCCAGTGGCCATTTGGGTGTGCAAATGGAAGGGAGTGTGCCACTTTAATCAATTCGACTGTCACCGAATTTTTTTTGTGTGTGCAAAGTTCGGTATAGGTTGTAATTACATATTGTTCAAACTCCGTACTGTCGCGAGTCAATGTTTACTGAACACGAAGGTGTGAAAAAAAAAATTATTTCGGCACAGCCATGGAATCTTGTAGTCTGAAATGTGACAATGTTAGAGGGACATTCATAGCCTATTCCCTGGTAACACCATGTGTCTCAGCCACGAGGCAAAGCCACAATCAGCTTTTTTTTTCGAAGAATGCGTCCCGTAAACTGATGATCGTGGTGGTGTGTGGTTTTCTTTGAATTTTTAAGCCATCATTAGGATGCGATCTTAGGACGCACGTGTACCAGATTCTAGAAAGCACACAAATCCTCAAGACCTCACTGTCTATGGTCAGCGCAGATGAGTGTCAGTTTTATTGCAGGAAAGCAGTATGAAGAAACGAGAAACGGCGCTAAGGGTCCGAAACTTCAATTAGATGCGATATATACCACGCAAAAAGAAGGTGCAGAGAGGAGAAGGAGCAAAAACCAGACAAAAATATTTCATTGTGGGCAGTAAAGCGAAGATTAACATGCCTCGGCGCAAATTGGATGGTACCATCGTCATTTCCTCGGATTTAGCGATTAACTACAGTGGGCGGATTATTTTATTGGCTCGAGAACAGTGAACAACAGAATTCCACCGACCCCAGGAAGCGTCAGGTGTATGACTACTACTTCGCACGGCCCATAGATTTGGAGATTATGAATTATATATCAGATTTGAGTTATGATGTGGAAATACTCCTAGTCCTGCGCTATCGCGCAGGAGGCACCCGAAGAGAAATGAAGGAACAACAGAATGTAGTCAGACAAGGCTAGGTGTCAATGCATGTCAAGGAAACACGGCGCACCGCGCTTGCCTTCTTTTTCAGTACAGATTTGATCTAGGGGTTGGATTTTTCGGTTCAAACCGAAAGGAAAATCAGAAAAGATGCGGCGAATTCAATTTTTGAATTTCGGTTCTAACAGAAAAAGACTAGTATCGATGGCGTGAACGCCGAAGATAAATTCCTATTAAGTAGAAATTACGTACGCGACGCAGGAAATTATCTATTTACTTCAACCAGGTGCGTGGAGAGATTATGGTATCTTTGGATGAAGTAGCGCAGTCGTGCGTTCTGAGGCACCGCTCCACTACCTTACATGCCTCTGCATACCGATAGGATCCACGTATTTGCTCACCAAGCGTCGCATGCCAGTGTAGTGCTGTTGATCGTCATTATCCCGTTTGTCATTACTTCAGTAACTAGGTTCCACCACTGCGTGTAAGGACACAGGCGCGATAACATATCCTTGAACAAGCGCAGCTCTGAATACAAACTATTGCGCGTTAATTATTTCTTAATCGTATGCTCGAACTGACTAAACGGCTGGGAGAAACATTTCAGTTTTTTACCCTACTGAGATCCCGCAAGATATCACCGAAAAATGTCAGTATTGCCGAAAGAAACCGAGCACTGGGTTCTGAAATAAAAACCGAAAAAAGCCTGCCGAATATTCCAAAAATGAAAATCGAAAAGTCCAACGCCTAATTACACCGCAACCGCTCTTTGTCGTTGATGTTTCCCTCCTCGTCGTGTCGGAGCTTTAGCGTTATACAACTCGTAGGGGCCATTAACGTTGCGTCAGCTGCGTCGCATGAAGGCTAACCTGCCCGCTGACGCTCGAGTACCTTCCGACATCACATGAATCTTCCCTTAGCGTTTTTTGGCAGTAATTCAAGCAGACGTCTTGTTATTTCAAAACAACGCGGTTCCGGCTCTTGTGCCTAATTATTTTGCTCCTTTATCTGAGAACGGCTACTGCAGTTCGCGATAGTGTAGTTCCTGTTACAAGCAGTCATAATAGTAAAAAGCGCGCTCACTTCGCGAACTCCAGGCCAACGCAGCTCAAGAAAGACACCATAATGGGCTAATTGGCGCCTGTAAACCGAACCGAATTAGAAAAAGTAACATGCAATTAACACATGATGGGAATATGGGAAATCTCCTCTTCCTTATGAAGCCATGCACGTGAGCATGGTGTCTACTCCTCTGTGACACAGAAGGCCACTAGCTTTTTTTGCTTCCAAAGCCATTACACAAGCAGAGTATAATGAAGAGGCATTGATTGAGTGGCAAGAATGGGTCAAGATGAGTGCGTCATAGCAACCTTTATAACTCAAGAGTTAGGAAGAACTCTCCACTTCGAGCGTCTGCCCTGAGAAAGTAATGAAGTCAGCCAAAAGGGGCTCAAAAAAGGAATGTCGTGGGACATCGAAATACCAAATGGCCGCTATTTTAACAGATCTGGCAGAGAGAACTCCGTGTGCAATTAGAAAGAATTTCATTTTCCTACCCTAGTTTAAATAATTCCGCTCATTTAGGCGAACTCTCCAAGAACCGAAAACCTTCATTTCGAAGAACAGTTCAGTCCGTACTTACTTATCAAACGAGGCGAAAGAGGTGGTTATGAGCTCCTATGCAACACACGAAGATAAGGAGGCGGCTCAGGTGCGCGTAAGCTGGTGACAAACTCAATACCACATTTTTTGCGCAACTATGCGCGTCATTCCAACTTCGCTTTTTGTGTCCCAGTGAAAGAAAAAGAAAGTAGATAACATTGTTTTGCAAACACGTTGCGTCAGTTTTATATATAAGATGATTCCACCCATACGGTGTAGAGCTAATCTGCGCATCTCTGAGACTCTTCCCCCAGCTTCGACCGCACTCCTATTGCCACATGGCTTCAGTCCCAGACGCGCCGCGAAATAAAATTTGCTTGTGTGAAAAAGAGCGCGTTCGACGCAAGGAACGTTACGTGTGCTCACAGTGTATTGAAGGAATAGGAGCACATGCTGCCTTAAAATGGAGTTAAAAGGTGATAACGGTGCCGTTAATTGCATAAAATTGGCTGAGGTAGAAGTAATGTGATGAATGATATCCATAACATTCTAAGAAAGAAATCACTTGCAGCGTGCAGAACAGAAAATCCGTTTTAAGCCTGCATTGTAGGCAAATACACAGCCATACAAGGCTAGCCCAGAGTATTCTAAATGATTTTCTGGAAAGAGCCAAAGCTAAGCTAATAATGGGGGGGAGGGGGGCCTTTGTAGACAGTAACACGCTCTTGCACTGCATCTCCTGCCTTTCGTAACAGTGACGTTGGCTCTGACGGTGAGTCACCCGTTGATTGCAGCTGAACTAGCGGACGCGCCAAGAAATGTTGTTTACGAGGGTACACAGAAGGTTAAAGGCGCCACCAATTGAGTAAAAAGAATCAACTACAGTCGAAATGGAGGCAATAACAGGGAAGTGTTCTGTCTTTGCGATATTCCTCAGAGAGCTTTCTAGCTTTGTAGCGAACTGACCGGTATATAAACAAATCCAGGGATACGTGTTGAGATCGTGATTTACGGTGGCCTGAAAAATGCCCGCTGACATCATGTTGCCCGTCGAATCATGGTGCATGGTTATCTGCTGTTGTTCAGCCCATAAATGCAACTCCATGTTGGGTGGAAAAGTTGGTGGGTGGGTGGGTGGGTTTGGGTGGGTTTGGATGGGTTTGGATGGGTTTGGATGGGTTTGGATGGATGGATGGATGGATGGATGGATGGATGGATGGATGGATGGATGGATGGATGGATGGATGGATGGATGGATGGATGGATGGATGGATGGATGGATGGATGGATGGATGGATGGATGGATGGATGGATGGATGGGTGGGCGGGCGGGCGGGCGGGCGGGCGGGTGGGTGGGTGGGTGGATGGGTGGGTGGGTGGGTGGGTGGATGGATGGATGGATGGATGGATGGATGGATGGATGGATGGATGGATGGATGGATGGATGGATGGATGGATGGATGGACGGACGGACGGACGGACGGACGGACGGAGATGATGGATGGATGGGGGTGGGCACAAGGTTGTTAACTGCATGTGGAATTAGCATGATGTTACTCTGCCGGCAATCGCTCCACCGTATAGCGACGGAATAAGTGACAAAATCAGAGAACTGTGTGTGGCAGAGTGCTGTGCCCAATCAGATATTTGCCACCATGGACAGAAGCACTTATGACATTTATCCAGCTGTCATTCAACTTATGAATAAATGTTTAATCGCTTCGAAAATTTTTCAAAAATGCGGAAGCTTCTTTTTTAATTGTACAGCCGTTTGTCGGGGAAACAATATCTTGAAGATGACAGCGTGATAATTCGATCGCCTTTAGAGAATTCAGCAGTACACCCCCCCCGCCATCTTTTCGTGGTTACCAAGGCATCACATAAGGAAGCAATATACCCGGTGTTTTAGCGAACACTTTCAAAATTCTTGAATATCTTGGGTTCAATATAGCGAAAAAACTAGGTTGAGGATCACACTCTCTGCCGCGGCGGACACAATATCGGCGAAACCCCTGTAATTATCCAGCCAATTAACAACACCCCACAAATTAACTAGTTAATTATCGTAGCTTTGTGGTTAGTCTCAGCTGGGAGTTTGAGGCCGTGAGCTAGGGTATGTGATATCAGTGTCTGAAACGAAGAAAAACTCAATTTCTAGAACCCTGCAGCGCGAAGAAATCCGACGCTTTTTCCCGGACGCCACCCAAACTGAGCGCACGAGTAGCGCCGGAACTATTGCGCAAGCAAAGCGTCCGCCGGGGATGTGTCATAATGAATCCAGCGCCCAATTTCAAATGCATGTGGTAACTTTCCTCGCTAAAGAACCTCGGCGCTCAGCTTAGAACGCGGCCGGCGTTATCGACAGCTTCGTCTCTCGGAGTAAGGAAAACTGTAGTGATCGCCTGCTACGCAGCCGTCGCTTTTGGGAACACTGATAAGCACACCTGGCGCTCTGCTTGCGTCGTTAATTCCGGAAAGAATTTTTTAACCTTTTTTATTTTTATCACTACCTTCGTGAAAGGCATAAAGGTAATCCTCTCTGACAGTGTGCAGATTACTGTTTAACGTTAAATAGTGCCGGTATATCGACATGCATTTATTTTATTTCTGTCAAGCGGCTATTTATTTTTTGCTGTATCGCCTTGAGTGTTACAATAAATGAGAATTACTTCGCACATGAAAAGATTTTAACTTAAAACATTCCAATTTTGGCACTAAGTTGCTCCGTACCGGCTGGCTCAGTACGATGGCCATGTGCTGGATCAGAGACGTCCCGTGCTGTAGGAATTGCTAGTATTTAATTCAGAAATCTTGTCCGCAGATGTTTAGCACTTTCTAGTTGTATAGCAGACAGGAATGCATGAAATTTGTGCCTTTATGTATTTAGTTGGTTGCAGCCTCACTTGGACCGACCTTGGAAGCTACTCTGTCCCCACCCCCCCCCCCCCACACTCAATCCATTGGTAGGAAAAGTGCTCTCCAGGAATTGCACCGGAACTAAAAAAATATGGCGGGGCTCCGTCATGCTGAAACCAAACCACATTTTTTTCAACCCGGCCAGTGGTAGCTCTCAGACAGATTCTGACATGGCGTTTTTTAGGACGCAGACTGTCTATTTTTTCCCTGTGAGGTTTCCGCCGATGAAGTACAGACCAGCAACACGGCCGTCATAAATACCACAACAAACATATGCTGACAGTCTTAATTGGCGCTTGTGCTGGCGTAGGCAATGTGAGTTCTTGTCGCGAAAATAATGCGCATTGTGCAAGTGGACATTGCAGTCCCTGCAAAAATTGGGCCTCGTCTGTCCGGAGCGCTTTGTGCAGTAATTCCGGGTATTCATCCCATTTAATTAGGCACCAGTTGCAAAAATCGAGCTGTTTCTGAAAGTCATTCGGTGTCAGTTCCTGGTGAAGGTGCACATTTTAGGGGTGGTAGCTGTGTCTTGATAGTGACCTCCAAACTGATGCCGGGTTGGCTTCGTGCGCGTTGGCGATTTCCCTGATACTTGATTGTGGACTGACAGAAACGTACGCGAGCACATCAATGTAAAATCGTCGGTTGCGCTCCCTTGTTTCTTCCTTTTCTGAACATGAACTGATACAGTGTACTTAAATCGATTAAATATCGATACGAACGTAGGACGAGTCACCATACAAAGACCAGGATGTTGGGCAGCATACAGTCGGCATTCGAGCTCCGCGTCCATTTGCGCGCTCACATAAGCAATCACAATGTTCATCTTCTCGGCAGGGGAGTATTAGGGTTGCGCTGGCGCGGCCATTCCCACAATTCATACAATACGGTGTGACGTTTTAATCCTAGGCGGCACTTCCACACGTTCATGTGATTTGAAACACTGGCACTGCAATCACCTTTTCACACGTGGACCTCCAAGACAAGCACCTGAAATGCAAACGACTGTGCTCTATTGGAAAACTGAAGCTAACACACGCTACCCCAATCGCAAGAACAACTGCCCGATAGCACACAGCCACTGCCGCGCAAGCTCTCCTTGCCACGCTGACAAAGCTCTTCTTTTTCGGATGTGGTTCCTGATGCGCAGCGGTTATAAGATGACATAAGATCAACCTAGTGAGTAAATCAATTCATGATGACGCACAAAAACGATCCAGTCGGGCAGCCATACCAGAAGTGGCACCCACACACAAAAAAAGAACGCCCGCAGATGTGCCCATGAGGGCTCTCAAAATCGACGCTCCCGTGACTGACGATGACTATAATTTTCCTTACTCCGAGCGACGAAGCAGTCGATAACGCCGGCCGCGGTCTAAGATGAGTGCCGCGGTTCTCTAGCGAAGAAAGTTAGGACACGTGTTTCGAACTGGGCGCTGTATTCATTACGACACGTCACCAGCGGACGCTTCGCTTATTCCATACATCCAGCGCTCCACGTGCGCCCAGTTTGTGTCGCGTGCGGGAAAAATCGTGGGATTCCTTCGCGCTGCAGAGCTCTGGAAATTGAGGTTTTCTTCTTTTCAAAAACTGATATGACATCTCTTGTTCACGGCATCATACCGCCAATTGGGACTAGTCACCAAGCTAAGATATTTAAAAGTTAATAAGTGGGTTTAGTTAATTACCTGGATAATTATAGAGGTTTGCAGCATATTGTTGTTTGAAAGTGGTCGCTGAGACATCCGGTATATTGCCACGAACACTGCAAGCGGGACACAACGGAGATTATGGAAGTCCACTTTGATACGGCTACTATAGATTACGAGCAAAGCGTGTGCTAATATTTTGTACCAGCGTGGTTTGAAAGATTTTACGTCTTCATCTTTACGCTTTCTGTCAGGCAAGTGTCGATTGGCCAAACGCTACATAGATTCGACGTGGCTTATCATTGTCCCTTCTTCGTTGTCCTCTTTGTTAAGCGCTTTCATGCGTAGTTCAATCCAACTAACCTAAATTTCTGTTATCAAAAACTTCGTGTCGGGAAATAGTTTTCTTGATGCTTCAGCAGTGAGTGGTTCATAGGCAAGACTCTGTACGCGTATATTTGCGAAGTAACGCGCTCAACGCTACACTGTAAAAAAATTTGCACCCTTAAGGGTGCATTTCCGTGTCTATAACTCAAACCCTTGCACCCTCCCAAAAGGGTGCAAAGTATAGTCGTCGCACCCATAGCAAGGGTGAGATTGTTAGTTATTATTGCTTGAAAAGGCGCTGATGAATTTCTTTTTTGAGCTCCACTCTCGAATGGAAGCTAAACATTTCCTACGAGAAGCAGCCAACGACCTAACTTTGCACTAACGTTATGGCATATCCAACTATAATACCCTAATGCGTGTCTCATGATGTTTCTGCACCTCCTTGCTGTGGAGGTGAAAGGAAAGACAGAACAGACGCGCATCGCAACAACCGCGTCCGCCGAAGCGAAGACGCCGGCTGAAACAACAGATACCCTTCCACGCATACTTTCTCTAAGTTTATGTATATGCCATTTCAGCGACTCCCTTATTTGGAGTCAGTGAGGCTTAGCACTTCAACTAAAACAATTCAGTTAATTATCACATTCTGCGGACGTAGATCCTAGTCATAGCTGCTCGCATCGAGGCTGCATCTGTCTTTTAATGGAAAACTCGAATAGCTCACATCATTTTAAAAGCACGCTTGATTGAACTGCTGGATTGTTGTTCGACAAGTCAAAGAATACCATACACCCTTACGCACGCTTGTAGCCGAAGGAGCTTCAACACCCTTGCACCCGTCCAGCTTTGAAGGATCCATGGGTGCATCAAAGGTGCAAACGTACTCAGCGCACCCTTTTCCAAAAAAAAAATAAGAAAAATTGAGGGTGTGGAAAGGGTGCAGCCATGGGCGCTACACCTTTAAGGGTGCAAATTTTTTTACTGTTTATTCAAATTCCTTCTTTTGCAGTCTAAGGCTCAGTATTGGACAACAGAATTAACTCTCCAATTCTGAAGTGCTCATTTCTGGTTCGTTATGACAGGGTGACTCGGGAAATGCTGATGTTTTTCCAAGGTCCCCTCAGTGGGAAAGCTTTCGTCCGTTGTGGAGGCTCAAACGCTGGTAAAGTGGGCCGTGCAGGCAGCTTTCAAAGCCTTAAGGTGACAGTGTACAAGGTCGACGAGGAAAGGAGACGAAGACACACCGAGTGTTGACTTTTACCAAAGTTTACTTGGAAGACGCTTTTTATACCTTCTACACAAACTCAACACACGTGTCTCCGAATCATCACAGCAAAACATGTAATGTACACAGGACGTCCTATGCTTTCATTGATGTCGAAAAACTCTTAACAGTTCAGGTTCTTGTTTTCTTAGGTGCATGGACGGCGTGCTAACGCATTAACAATGCAACCTGGCTATTTAGGCTGCCTTAAAAATCTCACGTACCGGCGGCCGCTCTGTTTACCAAGCACTCTGCACCGTAGGAATTTCGGAGCCAACGTTTTGGAGGCGTAATATCTGCAGTGAACTCCCAAAATTATGCGAGCTTGACCAACGTTCTCTGAAGCTCACTGCACAACTTGTCCCTCCAAAACTTCGGCTCCGGAATTATTACGGTGCAAAGTGCTTTATAAACCCAGCGGCCGCCATTACGTGAGTTTGACCAACGTTATACCCACCACGGTGGCTCAGTGGTTAAGGCGCTTGTCTACTGATCCGGAGTACCCGGGTGAAAACACGACTGAGGCGGCCGCGTTTCGATGGAGGCGAAGCGCAAAAGGCGCCCGTGTGTTTTGCGTCGTCAGCGTACGCTAAGAATCCTCAGATGGTGTATATTATTCGTTTGATCTCCGGTACGGTACTAAGTTCTTCCTTTCTTCTTTCACTCTATACGTTATTCCTTCCCTTACGGCGCGGTTCGGTCCATTGATATACCTGTATGTGAGACAGTTACTGAGCCATTTCCTTACCTCAAACTCAAAATTCAATTTTTTCAAAGTATTCCTTGTTTTCTTTCATTATTGTATTGTATTGTATTGTTCTTTCATCACGTATTGTATTTAACAAGTGAAAGGTATAGAGTACAGAAGGCATTTGCTGCATTCCACGCAGCACTTCTCCTTATTTCTTCTGCAGTCTTGTTTTCTTGTTTCTTTCTCAGATAGTGTGTGCTAACTCATCACAGAGACAAGACAAAAAATTAGAAGGAAGTGAATTTTCTTGAGCACACACTTCATAATATCTTGCAAATACGAATTTGCACGTCATGTACTACATTTTACAGCATTCCTTATGAACGCTAACATATCCATGAACCATGCTTTCAGGATTGTTAATACTGCACCGTAGATCGATATGGCTCGTTTGCGTAAGTTTAGGTCAACATTTCATTATTTGTTACTGTTTTTGTTTTTTTGTCAAAGAAAGCATCTTCACATCTCGCGAGATTTCTCTTTAGCGACAATGCAGATTTTACTGTGGGGCGGAGTGTCGCTTTTACGAGGTTGAGTGCTATAGGAAGCTTTGCAAAATTAAAGCGAAACGAAAAACTGGCTCCAGGTTTTTGTTCTATTCCTGTAGCGATCAATGTTGTACATTGCCTGAGATTACTACTGGAAACCCCTGAAACCTCTCTACACGCATGAATGACAGTCATGATAGCTCTATCCATGCATACCAAGGCAGCCTTCAATCACGGACCGCTCTCGCATGCAAACATTTTTGGTGCCACCTGTCATTCCGCAACACTGCAAGGAAGTTATGAAATGGAGCATAGCACAGGACACGGGCGCCTTTTGCGTTTCCCCACCATCGGAACGCGGATGCCACGGTTCGATGAAGGCAAAACACGAAAGGCGTCCGTGTGCGGTGGGATGTCATGTGTACATTAAAAATCCCCATGTGGTCGAAATTATTCTGGAGACCTGCACTACGGCACCTCTTTCTTCCTTACTTGTTTCAATTCCTCCTTTAACCCTTACCTTACAGTGCGGTACGGGTACCCACCAAGATATTTGAGACAGTTAGTTCGTCATTTACTTTCCCGAAAAGTAATTTTCAATTTTTAATTCATCCAATAACCAAATATATCTGAGATTTTTATATCTTAACGTTGAACAGTCAATTGCAGAGCATGTGCCCTGATTTCGCAAATGGCGTAATGCCACTTTTGCTTTTTCTTCCATGCGATCGTAGTTGTCAGCTTCAATAAACCAGAATGTGGATTCAGTTAGAGCGGGTAGTTAAGCTGGTGGTGTATCAACTTCCCTCCTCCTTTCTTCGCGGATTGAGAGTCGAGCTTGAGTTGAATTTTCTGCATGTATGATATAAAGTGATAAGTAATTATACTGTATATTGTTCACCTCTTCTTTTCAAGATAGGCAGTAGAGAGTCTCTGCCATCATTTTTGCAGGGTGGCACACTCGAGACGGTGGCAGTCACGTTGAAATACATTTAAAAAGAAAATATGCCATTACAGCAGTCGTGGTGGCTCCATGGCACTGGATGGGGACAGTTCAGGGCGAATGTATGAAATAAAATTCCAATGCCAGTGGCCGCAATTCCATGAATGCGAAATACGAAAAGGAGCATGTGTTGCACGCTAATTATATTAAAGGTGCCAAACACAGGATGCAATGCCGAGGAAGAAGACAGGACGGTGCGATGCGTCGTCTCTCCTCTTCTTTCCTGTTCCGTCCTGTTTTTGACGTCCTTAAATTGAAGAATGAAAAAGAAACAACCGCTCCAACAGGTAGTTATGGTGTTTCATGCCAGTGTAAATAAATAGAAACTTTGGCAGTACAGTTTAATCAACAGCCCTGTTGTACGGCGCCTTTTCGAATATATTTTCTTTCATTCACTTTTAATTCCTTCCCTCACTGTACGATGCAGTGAATCAGTGAACACCTTGAACGCGAAAGTTGAGCGCATTTCACTTGGACATAAAGCATTTACATATTTTGTGCATCTATTAACCCTTTTTTGTTTCCTTAGAGCACGATAAATCATCACTGCACTAAGCTTCGGATGAAAGTGTTGTTTCTCGTTCCCTTTACCCGAAACCGGCGTGCAGACCCCAAAAGTCTTTAGTTTAAGGCCAAGTGTCGGGCTCGAAGGCAGCTGAAAAGTGTAGTCCTTGGTTACTCTTGACATTCGTATCTTCAGCTGAGTGTCTAGTGGTCGTCTACAGAGGAGCTCAGAAAGTTCTGAGGATTAAAACATTGGAGTTCTAAATGATGTCTTGAAAAGATGTAACGTCTGTGGGTTTTAGGCAGCAGGAGCGATTTTTGGATCTGAAGAGCTTAGATCAAACAACCATGCGAAACTTGCAGGAGAACTGCAGGAACTATTTTGATGCCAGCATTCCAAATGACGATATAGTCACTCCTTGAATCCGTGACAGCACTGTGGTTCCGTGCATGACGCAGCCCTGAGTACGGGGTGTTCGGTGACGTCATATTGAGGATGCGATATATTTTCAAGGTTAGAACGAATGCTTGAGATAATGCATCAAAGGCCGCAGAAGTCAGTCGCACGGATCGTTGCTAGGCGGCAATCGATGAAGTACGGAACGGGACAGACGAAGGCACCGGAACCTTGTTTTCTCAGCTAAGATACCTCAAGTGAGCTCCACACAAAACACGCTAAGGAAAAACCTACGCAATGCGCGATTCTAACCAACGATTACATAATCTCTCTAAATGCTACCGTCAAAAGAAAAAAAAAACATGGAGTGGGACGTTCGAATACGTCAATCACAATATATTCTAAAAAAAGCAAAAAAAAACTCTTCAAGATATCGTAGAATGCGCAGTTAGCACCTTTCATGAGATGCTGCGGCTTCTGACGAGCGCACCAAAATACATCTGCTTCATAGATGATTGGTTGGGAACAGATTGGTTGGAAACATAAATGTGGATGCCATGGGCGTCATCTGCGGCCGCGAGGCGGCGGCAACTGCGCTTGCGGAGTGATAGGTATGCGCTTGCGGCTGCCACCTGCAGATGTCGTCAGCACGAACTGTGCACCCCGTATGCAAGGTGACGGTTTGTATTAAATAAGTTGACAGCGCAAGAGGGCACAGTAGCATAGGCGCGCACGCGTGGAACGGCGTTGACAGAAAGAATTATTTTAATTCACGAACGCATATAACTATTGCGCCTTTGCCTTCCACTGCGTCCGTAAAATTTTCTCTGTCCGTCAGTCGGCCCGTTGACCTGGCTTATTGGGCATGCAACTGGAAGCGAGTGTGCCGATTTAATCTACTCTGGTGTAGCCCCATTTATTTTATTAAGTATGTTATTCATTAACATTACATGATGCTCCATTTGCACATGCTATCTATTCGATGCTTACGGCACTCCAGTGAGCGGCAGGAAATTTATTTCAGCGAAATCAAGTAAGGCAGTCATATGAGGGGATGCATATTCTCTCTCCGCAGGTACCAATAATAGGCGACTAAGTTCTGGGGCAAAGCCACTATGAACTCTTTTTCCGAGAAGGAAGCAGTGCGATGCCATATTAAAACGCACCTGTATCAGATTTCCGAAGCGCTAAAATTCGCAGCACACAGCTGCCTATTATCAGCGCAGAGGAGGGAAGGAGAAACAATGAACGGTGCTAGTCACCGAAACTGAAATCGGATGCGGCATACACCAGGAAAGAAAAAAAGAAAGCTGCAGGGTGGAGAGGAAGACAAATCGGTTAGAAAGATTTAATTTCCATGATTTGTGATCTGTATAGGGAAGCCATAACATTCATTGCTGCCAAAGTGGGCGTGACCGTCTTCATTTGCGGTGATTACAAAACTCGATGCCGGAAAAATACTGTGCTTACAACAGTTGATGGAGAAACTATCAGTCAACAATCAACTGCAACCTACAATCGGAAGCGAGAGATTCATCAACCACAACGACTCTCGACATGTAGACGTGACAACTAAGAATTTATGTAAGATTATATTTCAGCTATCACATGCGATCATTTCCCCTCCTTAGTGTCGCCGATGACAATAACCACAGAGAAACGACGAAATAGCGGTACGTGGACTGACAACGCTCGGTAGCTATGCATGGGAAGTGGAAACGCACTCCAAGTATGTTTGTCACACCGCCGCGTTGGATCAGTGGCTGTGTGCTCGGCTGCTGACTCGAAAGACGCGGGTTCGATCCTGGCCGTGGCAGTCGCATTGCGATGGAGGCGAAATACTAGCGCCCCGTGTACTGTGCGATGTTTTGGCACGTTAATTAATGAACCTTAGGTGGTCGACTTTACCGGAGCTCTTCACTACGGCGTTCCTCATAGCCTGAGTTGCATTGGGACGTTAAGGGGAGAAACGGGTCTTGAAAGCATAAAAAAATGCGGAAACTTCGATTTTGCAAAGAATGCATTACAAATCAATACACTCTAAGGTTCCCGCCTAATAAGTTTGAATCTCGAAATTTAACATCTAACTTATAACACAGCTATATTTCGCGCTTGAGAAGCCCGGAAATGACGATTTCGGTGCGAAACGCGGCAGGACTTCGCCTCCCTCACTTCCCATGATCGCGTCTCTGATGGCCGCCATCTTAGTTTTGTCTGAAAGATGGGACCCTTCTCCACTATCTTTGATTGCTCAATACTGCGAAATATTTTTGGAACGTCCGCGTTCTGCTCTTTTTTGAGGCCTCTACAATGATCTCGGAATTTCTGGCGCGGGCGGTTCAAATGTGATTTTCTCAGTCTCGTGCTTTTTGCCTACATGACTAGTCTTACGGAAGCTTTTTTTATTTTGATGCAATTTCTATGAATCGGATACCATTAAATGCAGAAAGAACTAAACTGTGAAGCAATGCTCTTTTGATACGCTGAGTGAAATATTTCAAATATGTCAACCTTAATGTCACCTCCCTATACGTCATAATCAAGTGCTTGGACATTTTTATGCAGTGATATACTTCAATAGCAACATAGTTAATATAGCTCATGGTGGCAGGTCTTTGACTACAGTCTTATTACCTCAATCAAAACCAAAAAATGCAGAGAGGAACTGTCATAACGGGGCGTAAGAGTTTAACTAAATAGGCTTCAGTTATTTTCCTATAATATTAAAACTGACTAAGATAGACTGAAATTATTATATTTTTGAAAAAGGAAGGAATACATATACACACCTCATTTCATCACGAAGTGTTTAATAATAAAAATGTTCGTTTCATGACCCCCGACCCCCCTTAAACCCCAGAAACCAAATCGCGTTGTCACGCAGTGGTGAGGGCAGATCAGCGGTGAGAAAAACAGCGAAAACTTCTTCCAAAAGAAACCATTTATTAGGCTGAACTGAACTGCACAAACGAAGATGTGAAAGACTGGGCGGCGGCGAAAGAAACAAGCGTACTCGGCGGGCATCGAACAGAGTCCCCGCAATTTAAAGCTGCAACGAGCATTGAGATACGGCGGGCAAAATAACTTCTACAGTACGCGGCCGGTCTGGACCGCGCGCGTTCGTTTTACAATCATACAATGACAACCATTTCCATCGGAATAGGCTCCGAGTGTCGCTCTAGACGCTACCGCTCCGCACGCTGAATGCCAAGACACGCTTTAAGAGACGCCAGCGCGTTATCGCGGCAGGTATTGCTCGTGGTCAGTAGCGTGTGAGAGGTGTCGCGGGTGTATTGCTTTCCTGTCGTTTTTGAGAAACTGTGTCCTGTGAATTTCATGGAACGCATTGGCTCGAACTTTTCATTTTTTGACACCCGTGCCTTGCTTCTAATTCGATAGTGCTGGCGCCGCACACAAATGATAGAGCGTTGCGCATCATAGTCCAATTACGCACGGAGATTCCTGTTCTTTGTTGGAGCTCACAAGCTACGACAGCCGCTCACTGTAGATGGCTGGCTTGATTGCTCGTGTAGTGGCAGATAAAGAATGCGCAAATTAGACAGCAAGAGCGGTCGCAAGCGAAACACCATATCCCTCGACCGAAGAGCAAGTTGTCGCTACAGTCTCAATTCCGCAGCTAGTTCGTCAGCTGCATGGGGTGAAAACACACTTACCAACCTAAACGCTGTAGTTCTACCTCACTTTTTGCGGCCATCAGTCCTACAATGCCAAAGCAATGCGTGTCAAAGTAAGAAAGCGTACACGAAGAATCTCCTCACTGGCAAGTTTGTGAGGGCCTTGCTTGTGAACATAACGAAGACATTAAGCGAACTCACGCTCACTGAACTGGCGGTCGTAGCTGTTATCAGTACATACCGGAGACGTGAAGTTTGTGGCTTGTGAGTTAAAACTGTCCACGGTTCTAATATTTTATCTTTGGGGGTAGGAGCCAAGTACTTTTCTTTGGAAATAAAAGCTTCGTTGAATATTTTGGCTCGCGTGTTTCGACGCTTTTTATGTACACGTGAAGGCGAAGACAAGCCCACTGCAGCAAATTCAGACATACGCAAGTAATGAGCGCAAATGCTGCGGCTACCGGTTCTGAACAGCTGCAAAATACTACTGCTACACTATCAGACATAGGGTACTTTTAAAATGTATTTATTAACTTAAAGAAATCGCCAAGAATAACTGGCCGTGAGCGCAAAGCATACCGTTCTAATTGTTTCAAGCGGAGAGCATAACCGCATTCACGTTGGCTAACAGCGCCACCAATCAAGGCAGCGGACAGCGCGGGCTAACAGCCCTTTGCGCCGGCCGTAAAATGGCCGCGCACGCTCCGGACCGGCCGTAAACAGCCTCGAGAAACGTAGAATGGGTTCCGCCTGGCTGCGACCATTCGAGATAAGTCTGCTCGCGCCTTGCAACGGAAGAAAAGCAATAAAGCCGTTTGACGCCAGCTTTGAGGGAAGAAACAAAAAGCCATTGCAAACCTTGGGTCACTACTCAATGTTGCGTTCATCTTTGCGAAGCATGGATTGCATCACCACTTTTCTTCGTCGTTGAGGTTATACTAATAATCATGACGCGGCTCTACCACCTTTAGAGCCGGGGCGGCATTCACTGCATGTCAGCACCTTTCACCTAAGGCTTAGATTGCTGTTCACCTAGAGCACTAGTCACTACGTTGCCACAGCAACCGCTGCATAGCTAATATGCCAGTTCACGCAAGAGCACCGTCCCATCTCATAGCCTTCTTCTTTGAGCACATTTTGACAGAAAATCAAGCAGACTTCTTTGAGTTGCAAGAAACGAGTTTCTGTTCATGTGTCTAATTATTTCTCTCCTTTACCTGAGAACGGCTATGCCAGATTGCAGGAGTGCAGCCCCTGTCTCATGACGACGTGGGCATAGGCACGGTATTTACTTAGCGAACGCCAGGCCTACCACAACGCTAGAACGACAATATGGTTTGTTCTTTGGCGCAGGTAAATAGAATCAAGCTGGAGCATGGAGACTCCCATCTTCTTTTATGAAGTCACGCAAGTGAGCACGGAGCGCTCTTCTCCTCAACTTCACAAAAGACAGACGGTGTTTTCATAAGTCTTGACGCTGCACAATACGCGAAAAATGAAGAGGCATTAAGTGACTTGAAAGAAAGAACTAATATGAATTTCCCACAGTATTGTTTATGATTCAGGTACTTAGAAAGAGGTGTCCTCTTAAGCGCCTTTCCTCGGGAAGGTAATGCAGTCAGCCCAAAGTGGGTCAAAGATACAAGGGCGCATAGCATAGACATGCCAAGCAGCAGCTCATCAGAGTGTGCTAGCAAAGAGAACACTTTGTCACCTGCGTAAGAAATCTGGTGCCTTACATTAGTTGACATTTTTATGTGGTTTTTGCGAGCTTTCCAAGAAGCGACGACCCTCCTTTTGAAGTTGCATTCAGTTCTCACTTCACACGCGAGGCAAAAAAAGTGGTTTTCCACTCAATTCCAAACTGCGAATATAGTCCGGAAGCTAGATCAGTGCGGAAGCTGGCAAGAAACCAGATAACAAATTTCTCGCGCCACATCTGCGGCATCATTCCTGCATCGCTTTTTTACCGACTCAAAGAAAAAAGTAAGCAACTATCTTAATAATAAAGTCGTGGTGCGCCAATTCAATCTATAGGGAAATTCCGTTGCACGGCCTCAGAGCCATTCTATACATTCCCGGAACTTTATTTCGGTTCCGGCCGCAGTTGTACTGCTATATGGCTTCACTGCACAAAAAATTGTGAAACAGAATCGACGTATCAGAAGAACAAGCTTGTTCTACACCGGGAACTTCTAATTCCATCGAAGTGGCATGAAAAGAATGTGAGCACGTATGAAACGACCCTATAACGCCATGAGCAGATGCCACGCACTAAGGTACGGTTCGTATCGCGAATGGCTTGAACATGACTGAGCTTGAGTAGTATCATGAATGCAATGAACAACGGTCTATGAAGGGACTCAATCAGAGCCTGTGAAATGTTATCGCTCGCGCAGAAGAGGAAAGTGGTTTTAGGTCCGCATTACGTGCAAATGCCTAAAATTACTCCTTTTGATACTTCAGATGCTACGCTGTGAAAGGTATGGAAGAGGTCCGCATGAAGAAATAAAGGCGTGTTACACCTCGTTTATTTTGTGGAAATTTGGTTTTGTTGAACGGAAACGTTCAATAACTGTCTCACTTCACGGTGGTCACCCCAACCAGGGAGGAGAGGAAGGTCCTTAATTGGAGCGTGACCACCGTGGGCGTGTGAGAACTTTGTGGCCGGTGGTATAACGCACGGGAAAGCATGTGTGTGTTGTCGTCAGTAAGTGTGCATTTATTGAAGCTCATGACAAATGTATCATATAATAAGCGTGCATGTTAAGCTTTTATTATTTATCTCTCATCGCAAGGAACGAACAAGGTTTTTATGGGGGATATATGCAGCGAAAACAATAGCTCTAGCTTTGACAGCGTTGCACCAGATGCATGAAACGAAGTATAAGGTTAACCAAAAATATTGGAAAATATTTTTTGGCAAGAGCCAAACGAGAGCTGTCAGCAGGTGGAATCGTAAGCAGTGAGAGGCTCTTAAATTGCATCCACTGCACTTTGTACCAGTCAGTTTGGCAGTGAGTGTGAGGGCCATGATGATTCAGATGATTACCGCTGCACTATGATTCCGCGTCAGCAAATTCATTCTCATGGTGCAGCATGGGTAGCAGTGAAGTAAAGCACAGGCTTGCTGAGGGAAGCAACACTCGAACTTGTGATGTGGAGATTTCTAGTGCGTCATGATTACCACAGGTTGAGTCGGGAAACACCTCTTTTTTCGCAGAAGAACTGAGGATTGGGCGAGTTGGTGGTGATCCATGGTAAAAAAACCAGCGCTTAAGAACACGGACAGTGTATCTTGGTTTGACAAGATGTATTTGCGCATGTCTGTGTAATTGTATAAATTGACTGCCTACATATGAATAAAATTCAGTTGTAAGTTCAGCGCCGTCAGTCTGTTTCAACTTGTCCTCTGTCCGTGTTCTTAAGCGCTGGTTTTTTTACGATGGATACCTCTTTTTTCGTAAGACCATGTCAGTGGCAACACTTTCATCTATTGTAGACGAGACAACACGGGTAAGGCGGTCATGCAGGCAGCCTTCAAAGGAGGCACGCGAAACGCCTTAGCGTTGGAACAAATTATGTTGTCCACAGAACCACGAGTTTAATATGATGTTCCCATTCTCCTTCAAAATGCTCGAGCGACGACAGCCCTGTTTTTGTCATAAAAACACATAGCGCAGCAAGAAAGCGAGGAATGGTCACTGCGCCCACAATGCTCTCCAAGAAGATTAACCGATGTCTTAACGGCAGCCCCTAGCCCTATGTGCAGTGTACCTGCGAGAAATACACATTTCAAGTCTTTTTTTAGCATGTGCAGGTCTACGGCGTTGGTGCTTTGTTCTAAAATACACGTTTATTGGGTGAACAACGTAGTTTACGTTCTTGTACCCCAAATTCTGTGCATAGATGCGTACTGCGTCAATGCTGTTATTCTTTGCTTGCTTTGTGAATAAATGGGCTGCTGTTTCTCTTTTTTTGTATTTACCTGCATCTATGCGCTGTGTTATTGTATCACCCCCCCCCCCCCCCCACTGTAATGCCAAATGGCGCTGTCGGTAAAAGATAAAAAAATGAATAAATAAATAAATATTGAAGGCGCCATACAATAATGCCAGTTTTGAAGTCTGGACACCATTAGTGCTCAATCTTTGTTTGTTGGCAGGGCTAGTATTCTAATTATTCCATAGTTCTCTCCGTAGACTATTTCTTATGATTTTTTTCACAGCAACATTGTTAGTGGGACCTGCTTGTCTGGGCACTGCGGCGTTGCAATAACATGACGAAGTGTTATGAGAAAAGGCGAAGGGAGGGAGAATAAAGCGACTGCTTAACGCCACACTCCCACGCACACTCTACTATAGAAAAGGAAAATTAATACCGTCGAGCCCACTTATAACGGCCGCAGGTGTAAGGAACGCTTGCTTATCTCAAACGAGTGTGCTGTTGCTATCACGATATTAATTAGGGCACACACAATTCGTCTCAGATACAAAGAAGGAGTTTTGCCACACTACTCAGTTATAGCGAACTAGAAGGCGCAGTTAGCACACCCAGAATTGAAGAGGCTGCGCTCGCAACAAGCGCGGATATAGAAGAAAGTCTCGCAGCCCTCGCGACACCGCTCCGGAAACAAGGATAATGACAAAAAAGAATGTAAAAAAGCGGGAGTGGCATTGAAACAGTTAGGGGAATCACTTCCTGCGAGCTGGTCGGGTGGGCAAACCATCCCAAGTGGAAGAAGAAACGCTGTGGGCGCCAGATAGGGGGATCGTCGAAAGCGTAGCGACTGCCCATGGTCGCGGATCACATAGCAATATATCAGAAGTTTGAGTGTCTTGACGGCCATCCTGGTCACGTGGTGTGCGTCGCCTGTCCACAGGGTGCATTGTTTGCGCTCCCACCGCATGCAGGTAGAGTCATACAGCGGACAGGGCAGCAGATACACTGTGTCACGAACGCTGCTCTACTTTCGTATCTGCATGAGCACAACAACGATAGATGAAACTTTAAAATGTACGTGATCGGACGCATGTAGATTTCTGGCAACGGGTCACTGTTGCATAGTTCGCCAGATGTTACTTCGAATGACAACGTTCGTGCGGACCACAACAGCACAGACACGTGTGATCTGACGAAGCCGTTGAACGCCAAGTACGAGCATTCCCCTCCGGCCTGTCGCCGCCTAGCGGCCGTGGACACTTATATCACGACTAGGTATATCCGATCCCTACAGTTGATAGTTGGCACCAAGGCTCTCGACAAAAAAAAAAACATTACCTCTCTGGAGAGCTCTAAAAAGCCGCAGCAGGCTCAGCTTTTCTGCATAAACTGAAAACAGAATCATATATTTATTGCCCTGTAAATAACGATGCATTCGCTGGCCAATATTGCTCTATTGTTTGATTCTGGATTCCCATTAAATTATTCTACCCTATTTATATTACCCCATTAAATTATTCTACCCTATTTATATTACAAGAATGATTCCGCTAGGTGGCGCCGCCCTCGTTAGCTGGCTGACTATCGTGCTCCGTTTTTAACCTGCCCCTGGCCTGGTCCAGGGCCTTGCCCGCCCCTGGATTTACACTCCATCGCGTCAGGAAGACATCCGCACCACGAGGACACCATTCGCATCACGGCCCGCTGTCGAGCTGGCGCTCCAAGCGCCTCCAAAAATCTGCTGCGGCGCGGCGCCTCACTAACCCTAACGCGCCGCGCCTCCACCTCTGGCATGCAGCGTCTCAACAAGCCCCTGAAGCCGAGACCCACCCATACCTCGCCGGTGTCAACTTCTTCCGACGCGGCCGCCGCGGGGCCTACTCAAACCACGCTTACAGCCATGTCTCAACCGGCTGCGTTCAACACTGGCCACACCACCGCGCCCATTCCCGTCGCGTTCACCGACGCTGGGGGCTCCGAATCGACAGCCGCACCGCAGCCGGCAGCGTTCCTCACCGCCGCGGCGTCCACTGCTGGCCAACTCCACGCATTAAGGGAAGCCAAGAGCTTCGGGCCCACAGACGCATCGCAGTCGACTGCGTTCGTCGCCGCCGCCAGTGCCGCCGCACCTACTCGGACCACACTTCCCGCTGACAGCAAGTCCAGCACCTTGGTACCTGCGTCGCAGATTGCGGCTCAGGCTGACGACACAGCAGACATGGACCTTACGGCGTCCCCGGTCGACGGCCATCTCATTCCGGCCCCTGAGGTCGGCTGGACCACCATCGGTGCCTGCCGTAAGCCTGCCTCCGCCACCCGGCCCCGCACCAAGCTCATCACAGTTGGCATCCAGCTTCCCCCTGGCACCCTCAACCCCAAGATACCGCTCTACGACGTCCTCGCCGCAGTCGTCTCCGCTGCACAACTGTCCTCCGAGAGCAGTGCGGAGATTACCCTTCAGGCCAAGCCAGCCCAAAGCCTCGTCTTTTTAAAAACTCATTCCCCTCTCACCGCCCACCTCCTGCTTTCTATCACGCATCTTCAGCTTCACGGTAAGCCTATCACCATTAAAACATATGCCCCTAATCCTCCCATCTCATGCCTCGGCGTCATCCATAACGTCGGTGGCCACTACACCCCTGATTACCTCATGCATGATATCGAATCATTCAAAACCGATATTCTTGCTGCTCGTATGATGGGCACCACTCAGTCGGTGCTCATAACTTTCGCTGGAACCGTAATCCCCCACTTTGTGTATTTCAAACGCGTTGCCTTCCGGTGCCGTCCCCATAAGCCTAAGCCTCCCACCTGCACCCGTTGTCTCGCTCTTGGAAACCGCGCCCACCAGTGTCCACAGCACAGCATTCCGGCAAAGTGCCGTCGCTGTGCTGCTCCTCTACCCGCCGACCCTTCCGCTCATGTATGTGCCCAGCCCTGGTGCGTTCATTGCCAGGTAAACACCCACTCCTCCCTCGACCCCACTTGCCCCTTTCTCCTCGGTAAACAACGCGAGTGTGCCAAAGCTGCGTACCTACGACGCCTAGCTTTGCGCCGGGCCACGCAACCCACCCCCTCCTCCTCCTCTAATCATGAACCTCCGTCAGCTCCGGTCACGTCACCACCAGGCTCCTATGCCGCCAAAGTTAAAGGCTCCTCGGTTCCAGCGTCCCTTTCCAGCGTCTCTTCCACTGCACCACCCTCTCCATCCCTGACTGACGAGAGCCGCTCCTTCGACCTCCGGCTCGCTATGCTGGAACGCCAGCAGCGAGAGCAACAGCGAATTTCCCACGACCTACAACAACAGATCCACGCCTTGACCCAAACCCTCCAGACAACCACCTCCTGTCTTACGTCCAAGCTTACCAAGCTAAATGAGCACCTTGCCACACTCACCACTTCCTCCTCCACCGCCCAGGTCGCCCCTTTGGCTGATCATCTCGAAACCACCACACAGGCACACCACACTCGCTTGGTTCAGCTAGAGACATCGGTTCTCCAGATTCTTACCACCCTCCAAGCACAATCCAAACAATTAGAATCATTCACTTCTACGCTCCAATCCCTGCATGAGTCACTGCCCCCGGCCAAAAAGAAGGAACGCGTACCCTCACGAAGTTCTACCTCTGCACTATCATAATGGCTTTTGGCGAGGACCTCGAGATTGTGCAGTGGAACTGCCGAAATCTGTGCCATAATAAGACCCCCCTCCACCAGTATCTACTCGCTCACCCCTCCCTGCCCCATTTTCTCCTTCTCCAGGAGACCCGGACGGCCCGCACTGTCCCAGGCTACAGCGCCTACCATGCCGCTACGGCCACACCACTTGCGTCTATTTATGTACGTAGCGACGTGCTCGTGGAGCCACTTGATATCCCCTCCGTCCTTCTTAAATATTTAGTTGGTGTGGTCTATTACCACCCTTCTTCCCGCGTCTCACTCGCCCTTTTGTCTTTCTACAACCCCCCTGTTACCTCCTCTTTATTTTCCGCCCTGGGCAAGTTCCTTCACTCTCTTCCTTCTAACTCCCATCTCCTCTTTGGTGGTGACTTTAATGCCCCTCACACACTCTGGGGCTACCCTCAAACCCTCAAACCCGGCCGCCTCCTCCACTGTCTGGCCCAGGAACGCCACCTCACCCTTCTCAATACTCCTGGCTCCCCTACTCGAGCGGGCACTGCCTCACAGCGTCCCACGACACCCGATCTCACTTTCTCTCGGGGTTCACTTTCATTTCACTGGCAAGTGACAGCCGAAACTCTTCTCAGTGACCACTATCTTGTCCACAGTTCCACTTCTATTTCCCACATCCCTCGAAGTCATCCGGTCACTCATACTGACTGGCACGCCTTCCGCGCTAATCTCTCCTCTGACTCCTTTCAATCCTACGACGACTGGACGTCGCGCATCACTGCAGCGCTCACGTCCAGTAGCCGTCGTGTTCGCTCTTGTCACCCAGTCCCAGACCCAGATCCTCACCTACTCCATTTATGGCGTCGCCGTAAACGTCTTCAACGCTCCTTCCGCTGCCAACCCCACAATGCCCAACTTTCTTCCCGGATCACTGCTCTGCGGGCCGAGATCGTCGCCCACTGCGCCTCACTCGAGCACTCTCGTTGGAGTGCTCTTTGTGATCGTCTTGACTCTGCATTGCACTCGCGATCCACATGGTCTCTGTTCAAATCCCTCCTTGGCACTAAGCCTGCCCTTGCTCCCACTCTAGCTAAAGCCCTCACTCAAGGAACTCCCTCCGATGTTTTTGATCAGCTCGCCTCTCTCTATCTCCCGCCCCCTCTGGCACCCTCCTACCCGGTGTACTGCGGTGGACCTAACCCCGATCTGGACCAATCGAATCGGCTCTGGCTGCTAATGCTACACGCTCGGCTCCCGGTGAGGATGCCATTACATACACCACACTTCGCAACCTTCCTGACTGCGCCAAAGAATTCCTCCTTAAAACCTACAATGATGCATGGGACAGCGGCTGCCTGCCCAGCTCCTGGACCTCCTCCCTCATTTCTATGATTCCAAAGCCGGGGCAAGCCTCCCTCTCTCTCTAACCTCCGCCCAATCTCCCTGACATCATGTGTTGATAAAACCCTTGAGCGAATGGCCCTGACTCGCCTCTCTAATTTTCTCGAGACGAGGGAGTTCTTCCCTCATTCTCTCATCGGCTTCCGACGCCACGTCTGTGCACAGAACATGTTTCTAGTTCTCCAGCACACGTTTCTGTCACCTACCCCCACTCAAATTCACGCACTTGTGACCGTCGATGTTCGCAAGGCCTTCGACGGTGTTTGCCACGACCACATCCTTTCCCAACTCTCCTCCCTAGACTGTGGCTCCCGCATGTACTGTTATATCCGCTCATTCCTCTCTAAACGTGTCGCTCGCTTTCGAGTCGACACCTATCTGTCCGACCCCCACAACCTCACCCGAGGCACTCCTCAAGGTGCTGTTCTCTCTCCTACCCTTTTCAATCTTGCTATGGCCCCTCTCGCCTGCCAGCTAGCTGAAATTCCCGACCTTCATCATATATTTTACGCCGATGACATCACTCTCTGGTGTTCGTCTGGCTCTCCAGGTCACGTACAGGACACCCTGCAACGTGGCCTAGATCTCATCGACTCCTTTCTCACCACTGCTGGCCTCTCTCCTGCTCCTGAAAAATCCGAGCTCCTTCTCCTCAACCATTCCTCATACCAGCGCTCACACAACCAATTCGTCTCTCTCCACCTTTCTGGCTCTCCCATTCCTGTCGTCACGCAGTGCAAAGTTCTTGGCTTTCCTTTGCATGCAGCCAAGAACGTGCAAGCCCTCCACCGTGCTGTCACCACCTGCCACTCCGTAACTCACCTCCTGCGGCGCGTGGTCACTCGGCGCTCAGGTCTCCACGAGGCTCATGCGTGCCGAGTTGCCCACGCGCTGGCCCTCAACAAGGTCTTGTACTTTGCACCCTACGTTTCCTTCAATCAGACTCAACTTAACGCTCTTGAGACTGCCCTTGTGGGCCTCTATAAGGCAGCTCTCAACCTCCCTATCACTACCTCTACTGCAAAGATCTTTGCAACAGGCCTCTTTCATCCTCTCCGTTCTCTGCTCTCTCTCCATCATGACTCGCAGATTGCCCGGCTTTCCCTTACCCGTCAGGGTCAGTGGTTACTGACTCAAGCGGGTATCTCGCCCATTCCCTGCGCCCCGTTTACCTCTCCTATTCCCACCCCTGCTCCCAATCTTCGGATCCTCCCCCTTCCGTCCAACATGTCCCCCGTTCTGCACGCCGGCCGTCGTCATGCGGCCGCAATGCACCATCCCCCTCTCTTTGATACCCAGGGTGTAGCTTACACGGATGCCTCCTTCGTGGCTCCTCGAGGTTCCTGCGGCTACGCCCTGTACCACCCCCACCTCCCCGCTCCTGAAACTCACACCAGCGGGCCGTTTCTACGCCCTCCGGATGCATTGTCCCTCGAGGTCCTCGCCATTGCGCATGCCCTCCAGTCATTTGCCCTCCTTCCCTCTCTTCAAGAGTACACAGTCTATTCAGACTCACAAGCCGCTATACACCACATACAGAAACGCACCCTAACCCCTCCTCTTCAACAAGAGGTCGAACGAGCGGTCTCCGCTTTGCAGCCTTCCATCGTTTTCCTCCGGTTTGTCCCTGGGCATTCAGGGATTGACGGCAATGAGCTGGCTGATCAGCTCGCCCGTGACACACTTTTCCGGGCACCGTTGATCCCCTGGCCCAAGCCCTCGGAGCACGGTGGGAGACTCACCCTTCGCCGCACCATAAAAGAGGTCTACCTCAAGCTCCGCCTCGACAAACGCCTTTACCCTCCCCCTCATCCATCACTCACAGTGCCGGAGGCTTGCCTTCTTCGGCACGTTCAAATGAATGCAATCATCACCCCGTCTCGCCTCTTTCTCTATCGCTATCGATCGGACCCTTCCTGTCCCAACTGCCCCTGTATCTATGCGGACCTTGACCATTGCCTCTTCTATTGCCCGGCTGCTCAGCAGTCGGGTTCCTACCCCCCACCTTCTTTATCCATCACCACCTGGCTCGACTGGCTTGGCGCTGAAGGGGAGGAAGAACAGCGACTTCTGGTCGCCCAGGCGGTCGATATGCTCGGCCTGTAAATTTTGGCCGAATAAACGTCTTCTACTACTACTACTACTATTACAAGGAAGCGCATTCTATGGAATTCGCCTAGACTTGCATTTAGCGAGAATTAATGTAGATATTACTCAAGAAAACAATGTTTTTTTTCGTGCTGTAAAGCCAACGCAAGCTTAGAATATCTTTAGCCGCATATACACTTCCTTTTAATAAGAATGAATGAAACAAAAAAATGTTAGGTTGGTTAACTGTAAGTCTGTATGCAAACTTTTGTGAATATATCATGAAATTTTCCGATAAAAGGACATATAAAAGAGGTTCGAAGCTTCCCCTCCCGGCGTATCACTTAGCAGCCAGTGTTGTTTTGAAACGTAAAAACATTACTGAGTAGTGGGCTGGGGCGTCAAGAACAACCAAATTTACCTCTATACAGAACCAAAGAAAGTTTCTTGAAACTTACAGCCTGTCGGACGGGGGAGCTGGGTCAGCGACCCAAGATCTTTTCATCAGCCAGTCATATAATATTTACTAGAGAGCACCATATCGAACAGGGGAGAAGCCAAGGGGGGGATGTGATTAAGCGATTAGGCGTCGCTAAACACTACGCTCTGCTTAATCTCGTTTCACACTCCGTCTAAGCTGACGCCTGCAACTTTTTGTTCTCAAGCCTCTGTAGCAGATGGCGACCAAAACCATCTTTTTTCCCCTATGAGGTATTTGAGCTGACTGTTGGCTTTTAGTTTTTATTTTTATTGTATTTTCCTTTCCTGAGAAGAGGAACCTTTTAACGGCAGAGGTTAGTGACCACGTATGACAAGGGTAAGAATTCTAGAAGCACGGCATGGGCTGAGTAGGCTTTGTTGACTCCCCTAATGGTGTTTTCGCATTATTAACAAGGATCAATGATCTCTTTTACCATACGCCTCATTAGCTGTGCTATTATACGTCCTCTCGTGTGCTTCTGACGAGCGAGGACGCCCACTGGTGAAGCTATTTAATATAAAAGAATATTTGCGAACCATTCGGTCTCTCGATGTTTCAATAGCATTTCCAAAGTGCCCGTCTCCAGCACTCCCAGCCTAGAATGTAGTTTTTTTTTGCAGCCATTTCGAAACCTCACTTAACTTGTCCAAGCATGTAGTAGCTTTGGCTAGTCGCTCACGCCCTAGCGTGACAAACGTTCTGAGGCCTTACGGCCGCACTGCCTTTCTTCGCGCGGCTATTCCTCCTCAAAACAACACTTTTACAGATCTTGCACTAACACGTATCATACCCGCCAGACTGAGCATCGCGGTACACTTTTTCACTGGCAGGTCATTACATCTCAACGTGTTTACCCAGTTAGGCTTCCGCGGCCAACATTAGAGACTAAAAGTCTTGAACATTAATGCCTGAAATTATTTAAGATCTTTAATATCAGCAGCCGCAAAGACTTGTTTTGTCCCTCAGTATGCGGGCACTGATTCTACAGCTGGCGCCATCTGTAACTTTCAAATAGTTGCAGAAAGCAGTGAGGCAGAGTGAAGGATGTCTGCGACACTAAGCGCTTCGCCGTCTAAGCGCTTTGATCGCGAGTCAAGCAGTCGCATGCTCTTTCACGTCTAGTGGAAATCCAGTCACCACGGACATAAACCTGGGGCTGCTTTCTTTCCGCAGTGTGCGCCCGTTGCCTCCAAAAACTAGTAATTTGTATGCACGAATGCCGTGTTTAAGATGTCTAGTTTACAGGGAACAGACGCATGCGCTAGTAAAATATATTCTTCTTGCTGCCGAATTCTGGAAGGGTGTGCATGAGAAAAATAAACTCACGATTTAAGACATTCCGCTTTAAGAAAAACACATAATGCTGACAAATACCATTGGGACATTTCTTGTCCAAATACGGTAAAGCCTATGAACTGATCATACGGACTGTAGTGTGGTGACACCGCAACCGGAGGGCTAAGTGCAACGCTTTTTCCAAGAACACGCTTACGGATGACAATGACCAAACCGGTACTGTGCTGTATAACTACGATTTGCCTCCAGGCGCTCCCAAGAAACGCGAAATGACCTCGAACGGCGCTCTGTTGGCGTCGTTACCAAGGTTTACTTTCTTCGTATTCTGAGCCACCTTTTTGAGTTATATCTCAGATTCGACCATGGCGCAAACACAATTTAGCTCGATTCATGGTACCCTGACACATGGTTGATGCTTTGACTAGGTAGGCTGACATCTGTGGACTAGCGCTCTAGTGACTCTACCAAAAAACAGCCGCATAGCAGGGCTACTTGAAGGGACGCACTTGACGTCCTGGATTACCTTGGCCGTACAGGCAATGCAGGTGAGAAATATGGCACGTGAGAACCAAGTAAATGCATGTAGACATTCTTAAGGGCGATGGGGCTGATGCACCGAAAACACTTGGCACTCTGTACGCGCAGTGATCACGGACTCGAGCGGACCGCTTGAACTGAAGAGGGTTAACGTTCTAATATTCCATAAGAAACTGAATGTTAGAATTTAGCAGTAAAGGGCCCGTTATGATTACATGGTGCTTAGTATGGTAATAATTGGTAGAGAGAGGACAGGCTTATGGTAATCCGTAGTACAAGCACATCAAGCTTAGGATTTATTCAGCCAAGGAACAGGCTTATTTTTGGGGAAAGTTATTAGAGAAAAGGCAAGTTTGACACCATGAATATAGAGGAATGTGCAGAATGCACCCTGTCCTTGAATATAGCCCGTAGGCATTATGCAAAGCGTATTGCAGAGAAAGACCAAAAGTCATGCAGAAATTCTGTAACCAGAAGGGATGCCTAAATACGCTTGGAAAGGTCTACACGGACGGCACAAGGACCGTAGTAGTCAGGAGAACTGATGATGATGATGACGGAATTTTAGAGGATAAGAGCATCTGTGGCCGAAGAGCACCAAGGCACAAGGTGTTTTCGACTACTCCAGGTGGGGTCAAAGACCCATTTTTCTAGCATTTATTCCCAGATAAGCCGAGTACCAGGCCAGGAGAAAGCTTGTACCCATTGTACCACCGGTGTGTACCCGGCGGCACACGGTATCGAACCCCTTCACCTCCCGCATGAGAGGCGGATGCTCAGCCACTTGGCCCCAGCTGCGGTCATGTTAGGAGAACTGATAAAATACCAATTAGCAACGATGCTAAGGAACGTGACCCACACTGTGAGCTGCTAACGTGTCAGATGTTTTGAGAAGGTTGGATGGGTAAAGCCTTGAGGTAGAAAAGAAATAGAACTCCCTACGCCCTATTTAAAGGGAAGTTTGGAGCAGAGTAAAAATCTGCAAGAGAACAGAAAATCTGTCTTCGTGAGTAACAAAGGAGGATTTGAATAGAGTACAATACAATACAATATTTTTTTATCTCAAACAACGTACAGATGGTACATAGTTGAGGTGATGGAAAAAAAAGCTGCGTAACAGGCTTGGTGGTGCTCGCCATCACCTATGATGTGTCCTGCAGAACGGTGCTCAGCGATATCAAGAAATATTGTGAATCATGACAAGAGCTTTGCACAGCACTGCGGCGCTGCCGCACTGCAGTGCAGTGGTAAGAATATGACAGACTCGATGGACGCAAAAATATGCGGTGTTGCCCACCTGTTGCTCACCGTTCACTCACGTCCCCGGTCCGCGCTTCTAAACCCGTTCCCGTCCTCGCAACATTTAATGACATTCAATGACACCTGCACAACCTACATTGAGGAAGTGCTAAACCTGTGCACCACTGTGAGCCATACCATGACAGAAGAGGTTAAAGTCGACCACCTCCTGAAAGGTATCGCTGAAGACGCGTGTCATTTCTTGGTCACAAAGCATAACCTCGTCGCTTCGTCTAACGTCATCCCCCAGTGCCAGACGTTTGAGGCACTGCCCCCAAGTTTGGCCGTCTTTCCAATGTGCCCACCATCGCCAGCGTGGACTCTGCTGGCAGTGACGACCTTGCTTCCTTCGTCCGAGACATCGTCCACGAAGAGCCAAGCCAGCAATTTCAACGCCATGCTGATGATACAGTCTACAACGCGTGCTCTCTCCAGGCTCCGCTCCCTGAACCACAAGTCTCGTGGGCCAGACAGGCCTACCGTCGTCCACGCACTCATACCAACCAAGATCGCGACTCTGAGACTACAACGCACCGTTCCTTCTGCCACCTCGAGGAAGAGCACTGTTTTACGAATCGCAGCTCCTACCCCCTCCAAGCGACTGCCCCGTTTTCTACGCTCTACGTGAGGCTCCAATTCGCTCGTTGTGGTCGTCCTTGGCGGATTTCCCCTTACTGTCGGCGCCATGACCAACCACCATAATTCTTCGCACCATCACTGCACGGCCGCCGCTTGCTTTCCGTGGCCCCTTGTTCTGGAACCCATGCCGTGAACGGCCGCCACGTCAAGACCGGCTCTCCCAACCAGATTGTCCGGATTTCAACCGAAGCCTCACAACACCGCCCCAGGCGAGTGAGTGAGTGTTCGCCTCCGCCTTGTCCTCGCTCTTCACCACCAACGCCGGAAAACATGCTATTCCGGCAGATACAGGTGAGTTCACGGAACGGTCATCTTTCCCAATGCCTCTGCCTGTCATTATGTTGAAGAACAAAGTGTCTGCTTGTGTTGGTGACTTAAATATTCTTGCTTTAGTGGACACCAGTGTCACGGTGTCGGGGATGAGCCTCTCTTCCAAAAGGGCTTTAGACAAAAAGTAATGTTGGCTTGGGACCAGAGTGCTAGTTTTTGTGGTGTTGGGAGTGAAACTTTGCGCTCTGTTGCTATCTGCTTTTTATCAGTCGCCATTGCTGGAGGAAAATTTCGAGCGAAATCCGCCGTGTTATTCCATGCCACGCATGATGTTATAATAGGCAGGAATTTTTACGTGAACGCGGGGGCCACCCTAAACTGCAGCGCCTGAGAAATTTCTCTCCGCCGCAATATTCTGTCTATCTTTTGAAATATTCACTCGACCAGAGTTACGGTGCCTTTAGTGTCTCGAAAGCTGTGCTCTTACCAGCAATGCCACTAATGTTCGTTCGTGTTCCCTCTTCGGACAATCGCACCGGAACCTGTCAATTACTTTTTGAGACAAATCTGAACAACGCTGCGCAACAGAATGTTCTCCTGCCCCGGGCCATTGCTGCCGTCGTCGACGGTTGTGCACAACTGTTTGCAGCAAATACCTCATCAGAACCCGTTTTGATCCCGTCGGGACTTCAAATCACTCGTTTTAATGCTTATGATATGACACTCACAATATCAGTGTCTAAGTATGAGCCTGAGTATGAGGAGGCTTTTCCGTCAATATCACCCGCATGATCAGATCAGCAAGCTGCTTCCGTCGTCCGAACGGCTCTTCTTAGAGACTGTTCTTTCCCCGTATTTGTCGGTGTTTGATGTCGCTCAGGCAGCAACTCCACTTTCGCTGCCAGTTCCTCGCACACGACACCACATTAACACCGGTACCGCTGAACCCATCAGACAGAAGCGTTATCGCGTGTCCCAGGCTGAAGGAAAGCTGATCAACGAGTAAGTGCAAGATATGCTACAGAAAGGCGTCATCCGGGAGTGAAGTCCGTGGGCTGCTCCTGTTATACTGGTGCTCAAGAATGATAACTCCTGGTATTTTTGCGTACATTACTGTCGATTAAATGCTGCCACGAAGGACGTCTACCCGCTCCCGCGTATCAATGATGCAATAAGCAAGCAATTAGTGTGTAAGAAGGTTATAGTCCTACGTGCAAGGCCGAAGCTTTCAGGAAGCGCAGTGGTGGCTGTCAGTTCTTTACGCTCAAAAACGCCGCGGCAAATATCCGAAAAACTTCATCTTCATAGCGATCGTAGATGAAGGCGTTCCAGGGCACGGCATAAAGACAGCCTGTTGGCTTCGGGTGCATGGTAATATAGAAACAAAAACAATATACGGCGCCATTCGGAGACGCCAGCACAGTAAACTGAGGTAAGGAAAACCGCGGCTTAATGCGAGTTCTTAATTATCTAAACAGGGTATGTGAGCAGCGGGAGTAGCGCGGACAGCAGTGACGGATGCTTTTTTATGGCCGTGGAGCGGAATTCAAGAGTAGGTAAAGCATCGGAGGATGGAAGAGAGTTAGGTGGGCAGATTAAACCAGGTAGTCTGCGAGGAGAGTGGTCACTGCTGGCGCAGAACGAGGTTAAATTGATGTTAGTGCCAGATACATTTGTCCTGCAGTGAGGCAGCACAGATGGTGATGCTAATTGAACAAGAGTACCCACCTCTTTATGGCCCGAGCCAAAGAGTTGGTGAAATTGTGATTTCAAGCTGCTGGGATTGAGGAGTGGAGATGAAGCAGAGGAGGTAAGTAAACCCAGTGCTTTGTCAGTAGACATACCTTAACATTGTCATAATTGAGTACATCTTGAAGGCCAACTGAAGCAAAATTCCTCCTAGAACATTTATTTCGCGTCGTCTGTACAGGAAAACTAATGAGCCCGGAATCAAGCGCCGCACACTTTATATTGATCGTTTTTCTCTTACCATCTCAGGAAAACACTGATTTTTATGGGTTAACACTAACCGATTCAGGAAAGCACACGACCCGAGCTCAACAATTAGCACAATTGTCCGCGAAATTCCGGACGTGTTTCGCTACTTGCCGCACTTCCGAAACGCATGAATGTTTGCTTAGGATGCAGCGATGCGGAAAATACTGAGACATCATGCCAAACTGCCTAATGGATGATTGCTAATGCGCACTTTAGTGTTTTTATTTTTTGTTGTTGAAAGCAACAATGATAAGCTATAGAGAAAAAGATTGAGATGTTTGCTGGCCAGTTTTATTTGCCAGCCCGAACTACTCGGTGCGGCCGCAGGACAAGCAAGGTTTCGCTGCTCCTCGGAATCTATAAGGCCATTATCTCCACATGTTAAAAACAGTATCTCGCAATACTTGACAGTTTCTTAGAAATTAAAAGTGATGTCCACGAAAGGTAGACTTGCTTTACAATTAGTGTCATTTACCCGTTTTGGAAAGAGGCTTCTTTACACGGCGGCATCAGCAGCACTGCCCCTGCTGAGCATTTGGGTCTGCAGATCTAATAGATGAAATCAGACGAAAAGGCTGGTTATAGAACATAGCGCGAGAGGGTATCAGTTACCACACCCAGGGCACAGCAGGAACAACATTAATGTAGCGTCGCAAGCTGCAGCGATGGCTGAGGGCTTAAAGCTATTCGCACACGAAGCTATTCTTTATTTGAATATGCTTTTTCTAATCCCGCTGCAGTTATGGATTGAAAAGATTTTTTTTTTTGCTCCTGAGACCGATTCACGGAAAATTTTGAGAATTTTCGCTCAGGTTTGGCATAATTTTTACCCTCAGCTTCGCTTCCATACTTAGTCTGGAGCTCAGCATGGCAGTCGGCCACATGTTCACCGTGGTTTCCGGACGATGCAGGAAAGAGTATGTCGAAACTAAAAGAGAAATGCATCCCTTGCACGAAACATTATCTTTTAAAGCGGGCCCAATCCTCATGTGAATATTTCTTGAGAAGCCTTAAGCGACGTAAAGAAGTTTTATCACTAATTAACCGAACTTCAGCGTTGCTGTCGCCAACCGGTCGAAGTGCCCTGATGCCCGCGGCTGCGAAGGGCCACGTTTCCATGTCAAGTGGCTGATTCGTCGTATACGATGTTGCAAGCCGGAGCAGGAACTCCGATTTGCTGGAGGCCAGTCTCGCTTCACGCAGGAACAGCTGAAACTCAGTTTCAAGCTGACCGTTTTCTTGAGCATCCTGCGGCCTTGAGCTCGGCAAGCCAACGCCAGCGCTAATACTACTCAGCGGCATATATGTAGGTGGTTGATGTTTTCCTAATGTTACAAAGGTTTTGTACCGCAAGTAAAAAGAATAATTTTTTTTCTTTTTGTTTCTCCATAGTAAATTTTTTTATGAACACTAGGAACCCTTACGTCAATATAGAAAATTTCGTCGGCAAACTTCTCATAAGGGTAAACAAAAATCTTTCACCTTGCATACAAAGGACGTCGAACACCAGTGTCAACACTCGGACACTGATCTCAGCAGCGGAAACACAATTTTAAGGCAACAAATTCTAACCAAAAAGAAAATACAGCCATTCAGAAGGAACGATAATGATGATTCATACATGAAATGGCATATACAAACATTGAGGGATCGGTTATGATCGGCATGCACAGATAGACATATTAGCCAGACAAAATAAAAGAACAAAGGAAAAGAAACAAAAAAGCCGACGATAACGCAAGCAGTAAAACATCATACTGAATATAAAGGCTGGTATTAGCAATTTAACCGCCAACGCTGTGCTGTACTCGTCGTGGGAGATTGTGCACACATCGCCAATGACGAGTCAGACTCGTCCAGCCCAGTGTTACGCTGCTCGCACCGCCGAAGTCGAGTTACGGCTGGCAATCGCGCTAATTTGAATTTTCAACATAGAATGTGATAGTTCTCCACGCAAAAAATCGGCAGTGGCTTAGCTGTGGTTAAGCCTGGATATACAAGCGAAAAGGTTCAGTTACGCTTGGTTTGACGTCATGGCTGTCGCAGTTGGCGCAGAATGCACTGGGAGCACCACGATAACGGTGGAGGCGTTCGGCCGTCCACACACTGCCTGTACGGAGGCGGAGGAGGACACGCGCGTCTAGTGAATACGGTGCTGTTTTAGAAGGTTGCTTTAGAGACATGTACTGTGGTGTCCATTCCTTTCGGGTGTACACCAGGATATGAGAGACAGATTTCCTTTCCTTAAAACTAATTTCCATTTAATTTCTTTTTCCTTAAGGCGCTTAGGCACGGTTGGGGTATCCACCGAAGTATGAGAGAGAGGCGTCGTTTCCTTTCCTTAAAACCAATTTTCTGTTCATTTTCCTTCCCTAGCGGCGCGGTTAAGCTGTCCATCGAGATATGAGTGTTTGTTGTTGTTGTTGTTGTTGTGACTGAGAGAAGGATGAAAAGGAAATGGCACGGGCCTGCTACTGGCTCGAGCCAAGCCACCACCGCTGCCACGTGCAGATAGAGGAGAGTTAAAAGAGCATAGGAAAGAGAAAAAGGAAAGAAAAGACGCGCGTCGCAGCAACAACTGCGCCATGCCACCAAGGCAACAACAACAACAACAACAACTGCGCCCGCCGGAGCGGACGCTGCTCAAAAAACAGATAAGCGGCCGCAGCCGCGCTCGCCCGGCGCACTGCTTGTCTTATAGTTGTTTTTTTATTTTGTGATATTTTATTTCTTTCATTTCTTTTTTATTCTCGTTTCTGCGCTTATTTTCATTCTTTTTTTTATTACGGACTCGGCGGGCACCTGCGCTGCGCATGACGTCGTCCGGTTTCGCGCATGCGTAGAAGTGGCAAATCAGTCCTCCGGCTCACGCGAAGCATGGTGCTGACGAGCCTAGTGAAAAACCCGTTTCGCACCTGCAGTGCGCGTGCTACGCCTGGCAGGCTAAATAAATTGGTTAAACTGATTTTTGAGGAAAGGAAATTGCGCAGTATCTGTCTCACATATATCGGCGGACACCTGAACCGCGCCGTAAGGGAAGGGAGAAGTTGGGAGTGAAAGAAGAAAGAGAAAATAGGTACCGTAGTGGAGGTTGGTTGGTTGGTAACAACTTTATTCATAGCCCTGCAGAGCTTTCGCCGACGGGGCCTTAGGTCTCCCACGTGGGGACGTCGAGGCGTTGCCTCGCCGTCGCCTCGCGGGCCTGCTGGACGGCCCAGAGTTGGTCCCCGAGGCTGGGGCTGCGCAAGGCAGCGGCCAACCGCGGCGGGAGGGTTCCGGAATTAGCACCGTGCAGGTTTTTGTTACAGTCCCAGAGCATGTGAGTTAAAGTGGCTGTATTGGCGTGGCAGACCTTGCATATATTTGTCGGGTATGTACCAGTGTAGAGCATGTGGTATTGTTCCGGGTTGGGGTACGTGAGCGTCTGCAGTTGTCTGAAGGCCACCGCGTGCGCCCTGTCCAGCTTGTCGCTGGGCGGAGGGAATGTTCGGCGGACCAGGCAGAGGGCCTTGGTAATTTCGTTGTAGCTGGTAAGGCAGTCTTTGGTGCTATTCCACGGACGACGGTCGCCGGCGCGGTTCGCGAGCTCGCGTGCCTTGGCGTGTGCCGTCTCGTTTCGGTTGCGATACGTCCTCGATACTTCTCCCATGTGCGCCGGGAACCATTGAATTCTGGTTTGGAATTCTACCTCCTGCTGGACTTGTCGGTTCCTCAGGACTCGGGCTGCTCTCTGTGAGATCCATCCTTTGGCGAAGTTTCTAACCGTCTGACGCGAGTCGCAGAGTACCACGGTGCACGTCGGATCCGTGAGGGCGAGTGCCACCGCCGCTTCCTCCGCCGAATCGACGACCGCAACCGCGAATCGCGAGCGTTCTGCGTATTCCGCGGCGTGAACGAACCTCGTCCCCGTATCGTCTCCGTGGCTGTGCAGGAGAGCTCTGGCCCTGGTCACTCCTCTTCCCCTGTTGTGTTCCGGGTGGACGTTTCGTGGAATCGGGTCGACTCTTAGCGTTTGTCTGATCGCGTTCAGAATGGCGACTTTCTGGCCTTGTTGTGCGTGGTAACGGTTGCCGAGACTTTCCATATCCGGAATAATTTCGACCACCTGGGGATCTTGAAGGCCCATTCACACTTGCGAGTCGCAGAGGTCGCGCGACCGCTTTGGTCGAAAAGCGACAGTCGCAAACGGTCGCCCTGGTCGAAAAGCGACTGTCGCGGGCCAGTTGCTCGCTGCTAGATTTTTCAGCCTCGCGACTGCGAGTCGCAAACCGCTGAACCAATCAGCGAGGAGCCAAGCTTCTGGCAACGACACCGCTCGTGGGCGCGCCAGGCGACGATCTGCGCTGCTCCCAGCTAGCTGCCCTAGTCGTCGCTAAGCCTAGCCGGTTACATATCGATGCGGCAGCTGAGGGCGCTTCGGATCCTGGCCAGCGTTAGTAATTAAGATGCTGCTTTCATCACCGTTTTATTGTGGACCTGGTATCATAATAATATCAAAACATCCACGACTTCCACGACGCCTTCAGCAGCGGGGCTAGCAGACAACAGTCGAGCCGCATTGAGCAGCAGCAGCAAAGCGGTGGAAGAAATCTGCTTGTGTCGCAGTTATCACTTCTACCAGCAACTTGGTACTGGCCAGCGATCTTCAAGAATGATTCATTTTTTACATTACTCTACCCAAGGGCTTGGTATGAACGCGAACGAGCAATATTGGCGCTTTTTTCTGACGCCGGCGGCCGGCATACTGCAGGCTAGTAGGCTGGCCCTGCAGAGAAGCGCGCCTCTGTCATCATGACGCTTGTACGACCGCGGTGCAGATCAAAACCGTCACGACAATCTCATCTTCGCTCGGGTCGTTGCAGTACAGGAGGCGCGGCCAAAGCAGACGAAACTCTTGAAAGCGCGCGTACGTCATTCGCGAGAGTTTTTGCTTCAAACGAGAATCTAACGAGAAGGCGGCCCGCTGGTCGCCCTTGCAAGTGTGAACAAAGGTGTTGTCAAGCTGCTGCTTGGTCACAAGCGACTGCTGGTCGCGTGCCTTTTGCGACTCGCAAGTGCGAATGGGTGCTTAACGGGCACTGACATCGCACGGCACACGGGCGCCTCTTGCGTTTCTCCTGCAGTCATATAATTTCGGTGTCTCACATGAAGAAAGCCGTGGGCAGCGATGTGCTGAGTAAAAGGGGTGCTTCTTAGAACAGTTATGACAGCAGCGTTGCTGACGATCTAGAATTTCTTTCTGATACTCTCTCTGATTTCACTGGGGATCTGCATACGGCTTCAGAGCGACGCGACGACCACGTCGGTGAAGCGCCCAATAGTGGACGTTAATACGAATGATCAAATATTGTGCTAGGAAGAAGCAACATCTACGCACTTTGCAGCGTGTTACAGCAGACCGGACGAAATAATTCAGTGAATTTCAGTAAGTAGTGACCCATTTCTATGGAAAACTTTCAGGTAGAGCCGCCCTCATGCGTAACTGTTTTTTTTTTTTAATTTATGTTTTAATTCTAGCCAGAAAGGAATGAAGTAATGAATTTTAGGAATAAGGTTTGCATGAAAACGATATAGACGAAGGAAAACGAAAGACCTCCGAAACCAACGAGCATAGGGGAGTATTCAAGACTTCTTTTAACTTGCAGTTTTGATCGGTGCGAGATTAATAGTGGAATTACTTCATCGCTTTCTAATCAACTATATCTATGCGATGGAGTAATTGGACCGTTAATTTCCCAACAGATAAAAAGTAAAAATGAAAAAAAAAGAACGTTCTCTAATGCTCCTTGGCTTCTGAGGCTTTCTGTCTTCATATGTTGTCTCTTAAATAGCTTAATAAGGGCCTCGGTTCTGTCTTTCTTGATAGCATAGGTAGCATGAGAGGATTCTCGCACAGCTTCCGCCCTTAACGCTCCATGACGTTTCAGAAGACACTTGTGGTAATACAGGGCGTAGGAGGCCCGCCGCTATGGTCGAGGATGGCCCTGGTAAATACTCTCAAGGTTAGGTTACATGAAACATAAATACCCCCAAAGCAGATGATTGTACAGCCGTCGCCGCAAATAGTTGTTGGAGCACAAGACACAAAATTCAGAGGTTGTTTTTCTTCTTTTTTTCTAATCGATTATCTCTAATAGATAAAATAAATACGCTATTTTCTCTCACTGATAAATACTTCAAATGAAAACAAAATACAAACATTCCCCTAAGCTCCCCGGTTTCGAAAGCTGTCGGCTTCCTTCGTAAGTACGTATGTCATAACGAGCCCCTCATTTCTCTTGCCGTGGAAAAAATAATACGCATTTAAAAAAATTGGCGACTTTGGTAGGTTTTTAGGCATTTATCTGGCGATGAGATGATCAATGAAAGTAATACAAAAATGAAAATATTGTGACGATAAGAGTGGCAGCCAGTGTGACTAAAAAAAAACAACAAAAATTGAATGGAGGAGCAAACAGGTCTGTGGCTGTGCCGAGACACAATGGCACGCTGCCAAGCTGCTGCAAGGGAGGCTCCCCATCCTTCTCCTTAAATAGGAGAAATGGACACAAAACGGGGAAAAATCCCCTATTGAGTCAGGTTGAGGGTAAAATGAGCACAGGATAAAGAACGCCAAGCGACTCTTCTCTTGCTATGTTTTACGGCGGAACACAGCAACGTATTCTTGTGAGACTTTAATCAGTCGCGTTCGGCAAAAATTTCAGTTCCATGTATACCGGCGATCTTTATAATCAGGAGACGTTAAAAGTGACTAGTTTACATAACTTAATTGCCATGTTCTCCGAAACAAGGCAGTGGTAACAAACGCTACAGCCGTTAGAACTATTAACACTGGGCCATACAGGGAAGCTTTTGCCAGGTTGTCCGCAGACTAATTTAAAAAAAACATCACTATGACCAGGTACCTATATGAAATGACGAAGACAAAGAAGAGGAAACAGTGAATGGAATGTGCGGCAGGTCGGAGCCAGTTAGGTTCCTCTGCTAGAATGAGAATTCACTGCTTTTTCGAAATTTTAATTGCTTTTCTTGCACAAATTCTGGGTCTAAAACACAAAATTATCCAAACACTCCACTCCTTGTAAATGAACGCGTTTGTGTCCGCTATGCACCGTGGCCAATCCCCCGCCATGGGTATGTGCTATTAGCCTCAGGACATCATCATCATCATCATCATCGTCGGGTAGGGGAGTCAACGGATGAATAAAGAATGAGCAATGACTGCCACTGAAGACGGGGCTGTAGTTTCCGCAGAGCGAGCACAACCACCAGAAACTCCGCGTGAACGATTACAGTGATATTTGGCAATTGTAAAGAAAAGGACCATTTTAACACTAGGTAGAAAATTGTCACACCGGTTGCACGGGACGATGTTGGTTACTATCATTATATTAAACAGAAGGCTTCCTAAACGATCTTGTTATAATCTGTTCACAGCACGGGAAGCCAATGTTTTAACATTGTTTTGGAAACGTTCTGTCAAACATAACTAGAAAGGAGGCTTCAGACCTGAGCGCCAGAAGGACGTTTTATATTTCAGAGTTTAAAGTGTAACGTAGTGTTTTAAAAAAAAATAGCTTGTGGGACGTGAAAAAAAAGCAGTAATGAACGCCGAAAAAAGGGGAGGACTGGCAAAAAAAAAATGTGAGTGGCGGAAACGCGATTCACAGAGTTAGAGGCATATCTGCACTGTAACAAATGAACAGACATAAGAGCAATGGAATCAGTAAAGGTTCAAAGGTAAAGCACGTTATTCGCCAAAAAACGTAGGGATCACAAAGCAACAACAGGAACGCTCCTGCTAAAAGATTAAACTATGCTACTAGGTAAGAACGGCGGGAAAAATGCGCAAGGGAATTCTCGAAATGGTCGGATGTTCATTCCGCAAATCATCAGAAGTGCATCTCCCGGCGTAACTAAGCGGATACTGCACAACTTACGCTACACACGAAAGCCAACAACCACTTTAGCTGCGAAATGGCTTACGTGTGGCTGCAAGACCAATTCACTGTTGTAAATGCCAGCCAGATATTTTAAGGACTGAACATGGGCATGGCGCTGAAGGTGTTAATACGGAGAGATGAATAGGCCCTCTGTGACTGTTTGCTTTCTCGAGAAAACAGGTACTGAGCACTTGCTTACATTCAGACTAAGGCGGACAGTGCTAAAGAATTGTATCAGGGCACTCAAATAGGATCGCAAGCGAACTTAAAAACGGGGATATTACTAGTAGCTGCACAAAACGGGATGTCGCGGGTGTAGTTGAAAGTGCGAACTTCGATTTGTTGGGGAATTGCACTGAGGAATAATACCAATGCGGACAGGACAACCATTCGCGGCACGCATTCGTTCGCTTCTCGCTCCCTGAGTGTACACAGGATCAACAATAAAAACATCATTAAATTCACAAAACGAAGATGTCCCCACACACACACACACACACACACACACACACACACACACACACACACACACACACACACACACACACACACGCGCGCGCGCGCGCGCGCACACACACGCACGCACGCACGCACGCACGCACACACACAGACACACACACACACACACGCACGCACGCACGCACGCACACACTGTATAGTTCAATATTCAACGACATCGTAAACTTTTAACATGGCCAGCGTAACCGAAGCAGAGCGTAAACCTTGCATCGAGGTAGGCGAACTATATTCTGTCAGCATGTACAGCCTGCACGGTTGGGTTCTCAGCCGTATATTAAAGCTATTACGCCAGCCCTCAATCTATGAATCTCTGCCGCCGCGGTGGCTCAGCGGCTATGGTGCTCGGCTGCTGACCCAAAAGACGCGGGTTCGATCCCGGCCGCGGCGGCTGGAATTTCTTTGGAGGAGAAATTCTAGAGGCCCGTGTACTGTGCGATGTCAGTGCACGTTAAAGATCCCCAGGTGGTCGAAATTTCCGGAGCCCTCCACTACGGCGTCTCTCATAGCCTTAGTCGCTTTGGGACGTTAAACCCCATAAACTAAACTAAACTAACTATGAATCTCTGTATGATAAGGAGAACTGCTGTCCTCACATTCAAAGAACTTTTTAATCTTTAGGGAAGGCGTGAGGGCTCTACTATACGAATGAGAATCCATTCATGCAGCCTGGCCAAGACTGTACTCCTGGCCGAAAAGAATTTTGGAAAGAGGTCAGCATATATCTGGTGTCCGAAAGGTTCTAAAGGCGAGTGAGTAGGCCCCTTTCAACTATTTGTCCTGGCCAGGTCTTAAAGGGGCTGCGAAACACTGCTAGGGGGGATACCGGCTATACTCCAGGTGGGTTCTTTATGTCACACAGATGCTGACTTAAAAAGAATTACAGGAATCGATGCACAGGAACGGGAGTTATTCAGTGGAGAAATTTCAAAATACAAGCAAACAAAACGCTGCCCTCAACTCGATTTTGGCGGGGCTTCCCACTCCTATTTCGCTCTCCCAATGACGGCACCTGGCGCAACCAATCAAAACAGCGAGCCAGAGCACGTCGCGGAAGTTTGTACTCCATGGTTGCCTGCTCCCTGTAACTCGTCTTTTGCTGAGACTGGCAGCGTCGTTTCCATGCCAGAGCGCCCCTGGTGGTGTATTCTTATTTTACTTGCTTTGCAGGGCTTTTATCTAAGACAAACAAGTTGTTTTTGTTGATCTAATATAAAACGCAGACAGGTGCAAAATGTGTCTATTTATTCACACAATTTGCAGTATATTTACTGTTTGTCCGATCATCAAGCTCGCGCCAGGTGATGTCATATCCGCTGCTAAAACCCGCCACTGTGTGGCGACACCATCAGAGCCATGAAGTTGTTTTTGGGAGGACATTAAAATATTAAAAAACGGAATATACGCGGTATTACTGACGCTAATAGCACCATTATAACTCACTGTATGCAGTCAACAGGCAAAACAGTTAACTAAGATTGTGTTTCTGGGCCCCTTTAAAAGGATACGCCTCCGCGAGTCTAAGCTATGGGAAACGCATCGCCTTGCTTCCACTCAGAAGGGACAAAGACGTTCTTTAAGGAATAGTTCAGATTTATATTCGTGAGTTTGGCGGCGTCTCGAAGTGAATTTTCGGTGTTTCTGAAGTGAAGGCTTAGGTTCTTGTGCAGTAGCTGTGAACCACAAAAATCTTATACAAAATTTTGTGGATCGTTTGAATTCTTTAGCAGCCAAACGCTTGGTATATTCGAGGCTGCGACATCAAAGGTGCTCCTATCCGAGGTGGGACATATAGGTTCGTGATATTCGCGGTGACCACAATAAGCTCGCTGCATCGAGGTCTAGAGAGAAATCTTGTTACATCCGAAGTTGCACACTTAGGTTCAATATATCCCAATTAATGAGAAAAAGCTTTTGATGTTCATTATATCTGACGTTAACGCTATAAATTCGCTATATACCAGGTTAACATAGAAAAAGTCGTTATATGTGAGGTGCCGTACTTAAGTTCCATTACCAGCAGTAGTATACTAAAATAATATACATAGTACACTAAGTCTGTTTGGTTCATAACCCGATGGACAACACCTGGACTCGTGGCAGCAGGGCCACCTTCTAGTGGCTGCTGACAGACGGCGCCGGCCATTTCCGCTTCCACCGATCCTTCTTATCCTAATGCGTCAATAAAACCGGAAAAAGTTCAAACAGGAGAAGTTTCGAGTCATTATTCATTGCCTTCAAGAGATAAGACCAGTCAAACGTCCCTGTATCCCACTGGCAACTGATTCTACTGCATCGATCTTTTCTCAATTTTACTGAAACTAAGAAATTCACGTCTCTCGTGAACGAGATCATTTTTCTCGACCACAGAAAAACAAAGAGGGAGGGCATCTTTTTCCTAATATTCTTCTTTCGCTCATAAGACTACTGTCTGCTTAAATATACCAGCGATGAACTTATAATGATTCAATTATTTAATCCAGTAGTTATGAAGCAGACTTTTGTACGTCACCTTCCGCCGCCCAGAGCCCTGAGAACAATCACTGCCCCACCAACGAAGAGTGAAACTGACATTTTTTGACCGCACCAGAAATTAAAGTTGTATATGGATTCCTGTAGGGCTAAGCTAACTCTGGGTCATTTTTGATAATCTGATTGTTGATACTGACAGCAAGGGAAAGCGCACGCTCCCCTTTAATCAACCGTAATGAACAGATGACCGTAGTTGAGAACGAAGCGTTAAAGTAAGGACGGCACAAGAAAATTTAAAGAAGTCGTTACAACTGGTACCTAGTCAATCGCTGATCATTTTGATGGCGCAATACCCGGAGTAGAGAAAGTGATGCCAGTCACAGACTGAATCAGTCCGCAGAGGAAAGTGGCAGAACTACAATGCACACACAGAAGGTTATCTGCAGCCCTATCCCAAGACCACCCTCCATGCAAATCCATCTTGAAGCCTTCCAAAATTTGAACTTTTTTCGACACATCCGGCCACAATAGTTGTCTTTTGCAAATTTGCAAGTATAAATCCAGGGTCCTGGGACATTTCACGCCGCAGGTGTTGTAAACGCTCGCTAATTAAAAAGGACCGCATACAGGACTAACAAAGCCTAACGATAATGTCTCACTAAGGAGTCATTAACTGAAAAGAAACCTTAAATTTGCGAGAAAATCTGAAAGATACTACGATAACCAAGCCTCCTCCACTCGACTTGTCAATGTATATGCAACGATGGATAATTTGGCAAATGCAATTGGTTAAGGGCATACAGCAAAAGCAAAGTTTCTTGTAAAATAATTATTGTCGGAATACGATGAGATCGAAGCCAATGCAAGTATGCTTAAGCTGAAAAATACAAGGAGGCTATTAAACTGCAAAACCCTCAAACACGCTACGGTTGTGAGAGGATGGCAGCAACTGATGCGTGAAATAAATGTTGTTGTTTTTTATTTGGTAGCAAGCTCCAGCTTCTTTTATTTTGTACGGTAGACTCAAGGAAGACGGTGTAGACGTGCCAGACCCGCTGCCTTTCAGAACTTGTGAATCCTTTCGATACCCGAAGTCAAACAAAGAACCTGAACCGAGTGCAGCTGAATGTGCAACAGTGGGGTTCTGGGGCTAGGGTGTTTCCGTATTCGAAGGCTGGGGAAGGCGTAGAAATCGTGAGAGGCGCAATACCAGCCGGCACGGCAAGCGTAAGCTGAGCTGGAAGGGTGTTTGTTATACACGCTGATATGCTTATTACTATTTGTTCAACGACAGGTTAGCCACGAATATTTACACGGCAGCCGAAATCACGTGGCAGAGTATCGAATCTAACGTTAACTCTGCTCCTCCTCTCTCTCTTTCATCACGGTTACAATCTCTCACCACGATCAGCGCTGGCTGTCAATATTAGTGCGATAGCGTTGATGGCCCCGTTCTCCAAAGTCAGTTGTCAGCGTTTTCGTCGTCGGCGCTGCGAGCGAAAAATCATGAGCATGGCTCTCGCAGGTGGGCAGCTTAGGTCACGTAACCTTGCGGCGTCATCACAACCGGCCTACCGGATAGTGAACAAACTGCCCACCGTTAAAGGTCGCATTGAAATTAATGACTGGTCACTCGGGAAGAGCAACAAGGCCCACTGCTGGAAGCCCCTGCCATAATGGCAGTGGCGCATCGTTGAATTGCTGCACCGCTGTGCCAGGATGCCTATGAAGACTTGCAAATGTCTATGAATGCAAAGTAGAGACTGGCATTCTGCTTATATGGGAACTAAGCCAGTACGCTATCGCGTCATACCCTTAAAGCAGAGCTTAAGCGTCCCCTCAAATATGTTTTTCCCAGGAAGTGAGATTCACGCACCCGCGAGTGGAAATTGCACATCACCCCTTGTTCTGCTCAGCGTATGTGTTTGTTGAGTGCTTACCACCGAAGCAGCAACAAGGGCAACCTGGAGTTCCAAACGCCTGCACTATGGCCCTAATACTAGAAGTTGTGGCACCGAAGTGTTCGAGAAGTTACAACTCGGCACAAAAAACTACAGGCCATGATTAATTTCGGCAGGGTATCAAGCGCCCGAAAAACTAGAAACTACCATCTCAGTTGCATGAGAACGTTGTTCAAATCCCTGCTACAGCGATGCACACAAATGACACCTGTTGCAGCCAGCAGTTCAAGGCTCGCAGATGGGGTTGAATGCTTCGGACGAGACCTTTTGCACAGGCGAGATGGGACGAGACATACAAACTTTGCGGAAGCGGTGTAAATGAAGTGCAGCTTATCAAATATTTCCCACTGACCAGCTGCGGCGATCTGCACAGAATCCCGCCCCGGCCAAACTGAACCGCCTCCGAGGTGAACTGGTGAGGAAAAGTAGCTGCCTAGAGCGCAGCCTCAGCAGCTCCATGTTTGTTCATTTTGACCAAGGCACAAATCCCGGGCACCAGCGCAATAAGATTTTCTGCTGACGCCGCTGCAGCAAAAGCTTCCAAGGCGATATGGTCGGAGGAGAAGAAAGCCGACCAGGAGGAGCTGTCTTGGTGGAGAGACAGAGTAGACACCATCAAAGTCCTTGGAGAGACTGAGTAGACACCATCACAGTCCTTCGACCCCACCGCGTGAGTTTTAGTCTAGACCACACGCGCAAAAGCAGAGGGAAGGGCAGAAATAACACCGAATACTTTGCTGAGCCTACAGTTGGGGAACGAGGCGGGGCTTATGGGAAGAAGGGGAACCCACAAAATCTCTTCGCGTATTTTTTTTTTTTCTGAGGTGGCAAAACGGAGCTGCACGACGTCAGACAAGACTTTGTGGATATGTATGATTCCTCATGAAAACAAAAAAAATTGGCGGGTTAAGCCTTTGGTTAAGCCTGGGAGGTTGCGAAAGCAGGTGTTTTATACTGCATATGCAGCACCTCTAGTGGGAAGAGCTCGGCGCGCCGTGCCAAGCGGCCGCCGTTACCCGACGAGCCAAGTTGGTAGCCCGTCTCTCGCTCATGGTATGACGTCACGCTGTGACATCACTAGGCTTGGTATGACGTCAGGGGTCATTCTAAAGGTCAATCGTGCCAAGCGGCCGCCGCTACGCGAAAGGCCGTTCTTGGGAGTAGTATTGCTTACGCAATAAAAAGATAAAAAGAATATCTTTCAAAACTGACTTCACGAGAACCAGAAACATCTGAATATCCGTAGAAATAATGCGCAGGTGGCGTTCTTTCATGCTCTCTATTGCGTAAGAACTCTGCAGCAACTTCAGAAACACGTTGAAGAGAGACGGTCTTGTTTGGCAACTCTCTTATACTTCCGGGTTCGTTTGGTTGAGATCAATTACAACCACCTGGAGTTACTTAACATGAGCGGTCATAAAAATACAGCGGTGTTTCTGTATTCCGCAAAACAACAAAGCTCGGTGGTGTGCGGGGGCAACCAGTGGCGTCGAGGAAGTGGACGATTCTCAGGCTTTTCTTATCGCGGCCATCTTACAGCATGCACTCCTGTAGCATCACTTGCATAACCCAGAGTCGTCGAGACCTCCAGCTAAGCCGAAGATTGAAAAAATTACCATAGTGTTCAAATGGACTTCGTGGATACCGCAAGCCGCGCGCCTCATGCGCAAGACGTCTTCACAAGACTAGACAAAAGACAGGGACCGCAAAAAGAAATGCCAGCAGCATTACCGTCACGCACGTAAAATGCACGCTGAGGATTTGCTTGTGGTGAGCTTACGTGTCAGGGACCAATCCTTCTGGCTGAAGAATATAAAGATGGACAAGTAGAAAACTATTTTTTTCGTCGCACTTGGTAAACCTCAACACCAAAGTACACGCAAAATGACCTCTCGACCTTTTTCCTCCTTGCAATTATATTTGCACGCTCAGTTGCACCAGTGCTGAAAGGATACAAAAAAGGAAACGGAAGGCTTTAATTGGGCAGTAGCCATCACCCACGTGTTGGCAACCGCAGTACTTTTCTGAACCGAGTCACGTAATCCAGCGACACGGGCCTCGAAGGTTAAATAGAGTTTTCCTTCTGCTTTCGCCACACGTCTCTAAGCATGCCAGCGCAGCGTTGCCGTGCTAGCCTAGCCCGCTTAATGGCAACTGCCCTGTCGAGCTGTAGCACCTCGACGAGTTTTGACATCGTCATGCACGTGGCGGTGTCAGACTCAGTTCCCGGGTTCACGCATCTAGTTAGAGCTGGTTAAGCTGTGTCGAAGCGTGCCTTGCCGTCCGGCGTGTCCCGTACGTTAAAAGAAGTCGCTTCTTCCCACCGTCTCCACACGTGTAGCTGCTGCCGTCCAGCCGAGCATAATAAGCGGCTTAAAACCAAGCGCCCGGGACAGTCACCTTTACTGTCGACATACCTGATGAATATAACAGCGATGAGTTTGCATACCCGGAAAGTTTGGACCAGAGCACTTTTTAACGAGAACTTGTTTATGAATGCAATTAGTTTACATATAGCAAGATTTCTGCCTCTTAATCAATATATCTGCAGATTTCTCTTTGGCAGGCATGCATTTCTTTCCTATTAACGTTTTTACTGACGTCAAAAACGTTCCCCATCGGTTTTTAATGGTAGTCTTAACTACTCGATAACAGTGATGGAGAAACTTTGAACGCATTAGTTTTGAACGCATGGGAAGAATAGACCATTGCCCTAAATATGCCTGTAGCCGTAGCTTACAATATTTGACAAATGCCTCACAATTAAAATTGATGTCCAATAAATCTGGGATTGCCTTCACTATGTTGCAGGCTCGCGTCGCTCAAATCACTTCAAGTTAATGCAAAACGAAAGGCACTATTCCTTTGCCAGCTCAAGCCGCCCAGCAGGCTGCAGTGTGAAAAGACAATAGGGAAGGCACAGGTGAGCAAGAAGACATGCCCTGCTTGAAAACGAAGTCGCCAATTTCTCTATCATCGTCCCATCCCATCAGGTTCTTATCTGCAATGCCATTACATCGTTCTTGCTGTACAGTGTCTCATTGTTAGTGGAGACGTGTGCGAAGTAACTCCTTAGTCTGAGTTTAACATTAGCGATGATCCCAAATCTCTCATTTAAGAAACAGTACGCACGTTCGAAAAAATTAAGGCGCCCTAATAGCGCGGCATTGGTAGAAGAAACAACCACATATTGAAAACGTGATTGCCCAGCTGTTAAACTGAGGCAGGCTTAGGGACATTTCAATTCAGCTACTTTTTACTTCGCACGGATATTTAAGCTCCAATTTAAGGGCATGATGCGATAGCCTTTATAGGTTACTGCCTATATATGCGGAATTTGTTATTCTCGACTTTATATTATATAGCCCTGGGAGAAATCAGACGATTCTTGGCACAGTTGTGGAGCAGTTAAGCAAAGCGCTAGAACCCTGCGATGCCAGGTGCTGTCACTGGTAGTGCTAGTGCGACCCAGATTGCTCTTCCCGATTAACCACTCGCAATCAATTACTAATTTAACTGCCACCTGCCACAATGGTCAGTTTTCTCAGATTCTAGTGGGGAGGTTGCTATGTGGCTTTATCCTCTGGAATGGGTGAGCATTGCTTGGATGTTCAGGCCACGTGCAGAAAACAAAAGGAACAAGGAATATAGAAGCAGAACAAAAAAAACGCGGAATAAGAGGTACTAGTGTCACAGCTACTAGTGCCTGCACAAAATCCTCTTTAAGCCGCTGCCAAGAGTGCCGGTGAATCGCCGTCCGCTACGTGTAGGGCAGCCACTCGGTTCTTGCTACTTTAGCATTATGTGAAAGCTCAGCACCTACGGCAGCGTAGCGCTCTTTCTTGGAGTCGGCGGGAGCACCACACTGCAGGCCGGGCTATTACCGCATAGCAGGCCGTGCTATTAAACTTCCGCAGCAGTTTTATCCCTTAGTGAAATGATTAACGCGCCTCTAATAAGCAATACGTTCGCAGGAGACGCATTACCAGATTTAAAAACGGCAGCCGACACATTTCATTATTCTTTCCTAATTAAAAAATGTAAACAATTCGACCTTCATCATAACAATTCTGGCCTACTCACTAGTTACATTAATCACTGTCAAGGAACGTTTGTGCTGAAGAACACTCCAACCTCATAGCAAAAGCTGCATGCATTAGTAACTCAGGGATCCATACTCGGTTGGTTAGTGTTTTCTCTACATGTTAATCATGTTTTCCTCTGTTACAGGCAGATCGAGTATTCTAACTACGCTCATGACATGTCATGTCATACCTGACCAATGACACAGACGGGGTTAGAAACAAAAGCGGATCAAGTAAAAAATAGCACAATGGTATTCAGCAAATAAGTCAATAGTAAATTGATAACAACGATGTACACGACATTTCACGCCGGAAGGAAAGCAGTCGACGCAATCGTTTTCCGAACCCTAGTACATAACACGCCCATAGAAAATATATTTTCGTATAAATATCTATGTTTCAAGTATGAGTCACTTGCATTGGTAAGACCAGATTGCTGAAGCCTGCCGGAAGTTGGCGCTTAGAAGTGATGTCCATTGTTATGTTATCCGCCTTTGACACGGGCATTTCGAAGGCCCTCGAACTGATAGTCTATTGAATCAAAGGCCATTTAGCGCTGCTACACGGGCAGTTTCAATAGCCACCGAACCAATAGTCTATCGGGTCAACGGCTAGTACGGAACTCTACCGAGATTTCGACGGCCTTCGAGCATTGCTCAAGGATGGTAGCGTTGCTTCGAGTGGCGCCAGCGCGCAATTTTGTTCACGGACGCTCACGGGACGGAAGCATGAACAAATTGTGCGTTTATACCTTACTGCAAGCAGTAACTTATTAGTGTGCGCAGTAATTTAAAAAAATTGTATCGTTCTGGTTTAGAGTCCACTTCTTTACAAACTCTTCATCGCAGACGGCAGAAAGGCCAGCGTTATCAGTGTTGCCAGACTGCGACAAGTCGTACAGAAAACGGTGTCTTTCAAAACTACCCAACTGGCTTTAAATAAAAACTCAAAACCTCTTGACTCTAACAAAATATATTTTAACCTTTAGTTAACAATAACCATTTCAATGGCCAATGAAATTAATTGTGTAGCAGCGACACAACTGCTTTGAGCTCGAAAGTAATTCAGAATGTGGAATGCTCTCCACTAGATGACCGTTGAAATTGGCCGTGTGACGGGGGTATTAGATACTCTGCTGACATATCTAGATTGCGTATGTTTTATTTGGCTTATACTGAAACCCTCTATCATTCTGTGCGTATAAGCTTCGGGCGGGACTTAGAATACGTATATGGACTCTGTTGTCTTACTGCAAAGGCGAGCACTAATATTATTATATAATACCATCTACCATGAATGGCGGAAGCGGTTGTTCGACACGTTAATGATGCTTGTATTTGATTTAATCCAATAAATAAAAATATTTGTACGTGCCCGCTGCATAGTGGGACAGAACAATTCTTTTCGTGTATTAACACCGCATCCCCACCGTCAGCCCACAAGGAGAGTTTTCCTGCTTAATTTCAACCTCCCGCCCAAACGAAATGTATGCGATGAACGCTAAGTCGTGCTTGCCCCAGCTCAAATTTGGAACATGCCAATCATTGCTCTGAAAGAGCCATATAATTTTGCTAGCGCACTTAAAACTTCTTCGCAGAAAAATATATATGTCCCGACATTTTATTAAATTCTTATATTCCTGCCTATTTTGTATCTTCCCAGTTGCCCAGAAGTTTGTAATCCTTCTAGATTTTCAATATTTCACACTGTCCGCGAGTTAAAATTGCTGACTCGTCGCAGCCACGAAACTCTGTTGTCCGTTTCCTCCCAAGGCTCAGATGCTGAGGATGTAGCGGACTTTGTCTAGCTTGTTAAATAACTTTTAAGTGATGAGTGCTCGACAATAAGTGTGCTTTTATATTTAGCAGAACTTGAACATGCCATTAATCACTTGCCCCTTTAAAAGATTCTTGGGTCTGATGGCCTCTCTGGACAATGTTGCAAAGCCGTTAAGCCCGTCTTTAGTCCCATACTATTCAAGATTTTCACATTTAGCCTGAATATCGGAGTTCTGCCGCAGACGTTTAGAAAATTCACATTGTATTGATACCAAAGAACACTGATAAAAAACTGCAATATGTAGAGGGCTATAGGCCCATTACGCTATCAAATGTCGATGATACATTTTTGGAAAAGTCTTAAAGAATCGGCTAAAGTTTCCTACGTTGAGTGTCGTTGGAACTGATCAGATAGGTGGTTTGAGAGGCCGTTCCATTCAAACTTACCCATATATTGGCCAAACTGTGCTAGTTTTGCAGCGAACTTACAATGCTTTAAATTGACCTCGCGAAGGCATTTGATCCTGTCCGGCACAATTTTTTATTGTCGCATTTGTAATCCATTAGTGAGGGTTAAGTTCTATAAGAAATAATACGTCTATGCTACAGTAACTCTACACCCGCTTGATTGTGAATTATTGTCTTTCATAACCCGGGTACATCTTTTGGTCTGTCAAACAGGTGTGTGCGCTTTATGGCCACTACTGTTCGCACTCTACTTAGAGCCGCTATATATGAGCGTTCTGCACAGTGGTGCAAATCGAGGTTTGCGTATCTTAGATAATGAGCTCAAAGTATCCGCTTACGCAGATAATTTGGCGTTTTCATGAGCAGACAAGCCTATCGTGGATGAAGTTCTCTTAACTGAGCAGTTCGGCACAGTTTCGGGTGCCCAGATGAACCAACGTGTCGCGGTCTGTGGTTTGCATTGTCGGGATCGACTCCATCTAAATATGCGCACGTGGCAAGGAAGTGTGTACCACCCAAGTACCCTTGCGTGCCATTAAGTCCGTTTCGGGCACAGTAAAACTTAGTGGTGAGATTGCGTATCGGCTATACAGCGCTATGCTCAGACATCTGTCCGACAAAATCTGTCAATATTCGCAAAGCCTACCGCCTGTAACTTGTTTTTAGCAACCAAACTTCATTATCATTTGCAGATCATTCGCGGCGCCAGAATTCGTCGCCTGAGCAGAGGTTTCGAAATGTTTGTTTGGGTTCTTCCATGACACACTTGTAACGGTATTAGCTTTTCCGACATGTCAGTGCGGGTGGGTTACGTTTAGTGGATCGATATATGGCGCATATTGTTGCCGGCTTTTTGATATTCTCTACATTTCTCACGTGATATTTCAGCGTTGTGGCAGAAAGATTTAGCTAATGCTTTTCCTGATGTAATTGTGTCATCTAACCTCTCTGCCCGTCCTTGTTTAGCAAACAACTCATGGTAAAAAAAATGCTCGTTAAACATGACGGAAACCATCACTCACCAAAACGAATGGGTATACGGGAGATGTTTTCTTTATAATTTGTGGTTTTCTTCAATGGGAGGGTAATAAAAGCAGAAGAGAAAAACACCCACATGCCGCCAATGAGACCTGAACCCCCGACCTCCCGATTTTTCCGTCCGGTGCTCTACCAACTGAGTTACGGCGACGGACGCCCAAACTTCTGCGTTCCAGGGTATTCATGTGCAGCTAAACCGAACTTGAAAGCGTTCACCGGCTCCTCCCTCGTCCATAGCAGTGCACGTATTACATCTTGTAGCCGCCGCGGTGGCTCAGTGGTTAAGGTGCTCGGCTGCTGACCCAAAAAACGCGGGTTCGATCCCGGCCGCGGCGGCTCGAATTTCTTCGGAGGAGAAATTCTAGAGGCCCGTGTACTGTGCGATGTCAGTGCACGTTAAAGAACCCCAGGTGGTCGAAATTTCCGGAGCCCTCCACTACGGCGTCTCTCATAGCCTTAGTCGCTTTGGGACGTTATACCCCAGTAATCTAATCTAATCTAATCTATTACATCTTGTATTACCGCAAGTGCCACGTAAGAACATGATCGAATGGTAAGGGTGGAGGCTATGCTGCCTATGGCCTCAAAACTTCCAGATTCGATGCCGTCGTTGAACTATTCAAGAGACAAGTGAATGGAAGGAGGTGCTTGTTATGACATACAAGACGGAATCGTGGGTTCGAATACCGTGTTGGGTAGGTATCCCATCGGTGGTACGTGGTTGTTTTTCTTTTGCTTTTATTAACCTCGCATTGAAGAAAACCAAATTAAAAAAAGGCGTCCGCTACGTTCCCTGGTTTTGATGACTGTTGGCTTGTTTCATGTATATCGTAACGAGCACCTCTTTTAAGTCCCTTGTCTACTGATTATTTTACTATTGGTAGCATAGGAGGGTTCTTGGATAGCTTCTTCCATCATCGTTCGCTCACGTTCCAATGTGGCAGCCGCGGTAATACAGGACGCAGTATAATCCGTTTCATACGTAGCAGACAACGCTGCCAAAGATAGGGCGCCTATTCGCGCAAGTTAATGCGCGCTCAAAAAGTAGTCCGCCTTACAACCATAGTGAACTTGAGCATATTTCGGTGCAACAAACCTTCAGTACCATAAGTTGTACCTCCTATACTTCGTTTTACCTCTTGTCACATTATTGTCCGGCGACACGCCGCGACTTTGAGACGCAAGAATTATACGTGGCGGTATGATACGCGGTTAGTAGGGGGAATCCGCTGAATCCGCGCCCCAAAATTAGTTCACACACAGTGAAAATAATTGCCAGATGTCCCGAACACTGAACGCCTCAGAGCTTTGATTATGGTTTTCCATGCTACCACATCGTTTTATACCGCTCTTTGTTTTTGTCCAAACACTCACAGGGGTTTCAAGAACAATTTATGATACGTGACGGACCAATATGTTTTCGCGGACGCACGACTTTCACAGCCTCCGCACCATTGCCTGCTACGTATGAAACGTAGTATATATACGCCACTGTGGACGAGGGTTGAGCTGGTGAACATGCTCAAGGTTCAGTCACACTGCACATAAATACCGCAAAGCAGAAGATTGGACAGCCGTCGCCGTAGCTGAATTGATAGAGCAACAGACGAAATTTGGAGTCATGTGTTTTTTTTTCTGCTTTTATTAACCTCCCATTGATGACAACAAAAACTTAAAAAAAAACCACCCCATATGCTCCTTGGTTTCGGTGACTGTTGGCTCCCGGTCTTGTTTGTCGGGGCTCCTGCATGAGGTATTACCGGCTGTGCGGTTTCCGGCAGTCCGTTTTTGACACAGTTCTTACTTGCAGTGACACAAAAACGCTTGTACAAGGACTTGACTTCGATTGATTTGCCTCGTGCAGATTACCGCTTTGGAATGCCATGACATTATGTGTGTATGCGGGCGCCCAAAATGTTAATTCCTTCGCGCACTAAGACTTTCTTCGGCAAGCTACATACGAGAAAACTGCGTGTGAAGACTTGCCTTAAAAGGGCATTTTTTCGGCCATCTGTGAACGGCCGCCGCTGTACTGTTCCTGCAACAACTCAACATTTCTACACCAATTGTAAGTTACAAATTCTGTTCTCGGATGTCTTGCGACGTACTTTCTATTAGCCAATATATTTTATTTCTCATACGATACGATACCTCTCCGGAGAACAGTACGTTGATGATCCTTTTTATATGCTTTTTTTGATTGAACTGCACAGCCTATGAAAAGCTAGAATGATGGACCGGAACAGCGAATCAGTTGTTTTGACGCAATCCCATTTGTGCCAAATGAGGGAAGCAACAGGACATCCCCTTTGCGCAATTTGGTCCTGATTTTATGGTCCCGTCGCCCGATACGGAGGTTGTCTTTTGCCGTGTTCCAGGATGGCTTACCGTCAAGTCGGTTCTGAGGATAGCTTCGCCGGCGACAATGACCGCTATTTAGCCCTTGTCAATATGAAGTCAGACGCAGAGACAGTGGAGACACCGGAGAGACGCTTTGTCAGGCAGGCTGTGTTCATCTTAACGAAAGTAATATACAGCGCAAAAAATAGGGACAGCAGAGAAAACACAAACAACAGGAATGGCGCTGTATCTTCTCTGCAGTCCCTGTTTTTTGCGCTGTATATTACCTTCCTTAAGATGAGTCACCGACTAGCCCATACCAAAATTTTGATAGGTGTGTTCGGCCGCCGACAGGGCCTGGCAGGATCCGTGAGGGTTACCAGTGATGGCAGCCTAATAGGTCTGTGTTGGAGACGGGTTTTCGGCGAACTTTTGTGCGTACTTTATTGTTCCTTTTTGAGTCTCTAAACATGGCACAGCTGTGAGAAGCAGGGAGCTCACTAACCTAGCGGGAGGAAAGGAAATTTCCTCGCGATTCCGATGTTGGAAAGTGAAGTTACTTGTGTAGCACTCGATGAGGAAGCGTGTTCTTTCTCCAACTTTCATCTGCGGCGTCGTCCTTTCTACAAGGTTTGAGTGAGCGAGTGTTGCGAAATTTACCCTATTGGTTGTTGTCCTCACTAAGGGCAGAAAAATAGGGATTGGAAGAGGCTGCTTTGGCGGAATTCTGTCAGGTATTTCTGTGATTCTGTCAGCTCTGTATAGTTTTCTCCTTGCCGTACTTCCGTTTTTTTTTTTAAATATAAATCAGCGATTAACCTCTCGGCAAGTTGCCTTTGAGTAGTGTGATCGAGCAAGCGCGAAGTTGGAAGACATTCTGCATCTTATTAACATCGTCATCAACATCTTTCTCTCTCAACAAGAACAAAGAGGAACGAAAAATCACACGTCCGTCTACAGACAAATGTCTGCACAAAGCAGGCCACTTCCAAGGAAAACGCTATCAGCGGTTTCATTGGCGCACAATTTTCGTCGCCACCAAGACGCTTATTTTAGGCACCTGTGTGAGAAACTTCAGCCAGATGGTACAGAAATTAACTTTTATGAGCTGCGGCTAGAGTTCTCCGCGGCCTGTATAAGCCGCACCAAGGGTGGCCACAGCGATATCCAAGCTGTGTCTCTCTGATTTCAAGTGGGGGCTGTTTTCGTGGAGGAAGAATCGTCACGGGATCCCTCAGGGCTTGTGCAGGCATCTAAGCATGAGAGAGGTCGACTTCCACTTTGCCGGGCAATCCAAAGTTGACATCTTTGATGGTACACTGCGAAGGAAGGCAATTTCCTTCACCTGTCGCAATACCACGGTGGGGCTGGCATTCCCCTGCATTATTTCTCTTCATTGCGAATACGTGTTCACTGTTTGAACTTGCATGGTAGTCTGTCCTCACCCCTTAAAGGAGTCTAAAGGCAAAAACAGCTAGGAAAGTAATAATGCTGCACAAAACAGTTGGCTATGATTCTTTTTTCGACACACAGCGCAAAAACGACACCATTTCACGTAAAATCAGATGGCCTTCACTTAATCAAGCGCATATGTCCAAAACATGCACGCAAGTTAAACTAAATGTCGCAACCAGTCAGCCACGATGAGCTAGTCACGAGATATGTTCAAAGAAAACTGGGTGTGGTGTCATTTTTTTCGTCTTGTTCCTGTCGATCGGTAGATATAATAACAAGATATTGAATAAAAACTACAATGAAGCTCGAAAAAAACTGCTTAGTAGCTGCTGTCTGAGAAAACAAATGCCATAGAATTTAAACGTTGCCCAACATGGTACGGTCGTTGCAGCTATGTTCTATGCATAGGGGATTGCGTTACATGACAGAAAGCTTCCCTCGCTCGACGCTTTTCAGCTCAGAGTATTTGTAACAGTTTCATTACTATTGTCTGCCAATAAGTGAAAAAAGAGGTGTTAATATTCTTAAGTATTCTCATCGGTATGGGACAAACTGCTTCTGGATTGCCGAATGCGCAATATAAAGATGCGACGCTTGCTAGCTGTACGGCACCATTCTCTCGTTTCTTTACTTCGGGGATGACAGCCGTTTGGGTACTGCCTGCTATTTTGTCTTAAAAAAAATATAAGCAAGAATCTTGAAGTGTGCCCTTTTCAATAAAAAGTGGTGTTCAGTCACTTTCGAATAAGCATCGAAGCGGTTACTCGCAGTCGTTCCTGCTGAAGTTCACTCCCAAGATGGAGAAATAAATAAGATATTAGTTCGCTTCTGTTTACCGGCTAAAATACATGTTCGGTTATGTGTTCACTTCCAGTTGCGGCTCGGCACCCAGGGGGCAAGATACTTCACTTCACTACACTTCACTTTATTACCTTAAGGACCTTCGTTAGAAGGTATTACATAAGGGGTGGGGCAGACAGAAATGAAAACAAAATAAGTAACAGATAAGTTGTAAATTCTATAAATATAAGATTTTCACTCAGCATGTACACGCGTGATACGAGACTAGCTCGGCTTTAAATTTAAAGAGCCCTTCTTAATCAGGCTTATTTGATCTAGAATTTGGGGGGCGGGGGAAAAGAATCTAAATTCTTTTAGTTAAATTCGGGTACAGGGGTTATACAGCAAAAATTTCCAGAATACGGCTTCCTTCAGTTACTTTTTTTTTTTGCAGTAAAAGACGGTATGCTGTAAGCGCTAATTTCTTGTGCGGAACTCAATATCACCCATTTTTTGCTCAATGTTTCACAAAGAACACAGGAATTACAGTTGGCGCAAAGAAAAACACTTCAGCAAATTAGTTTTTTTCTTATAAATAACGATTATTTCGTCGCGTAAACAGTCAATCTTCAACGCAGGACTGTGAACATGCAAGACCTGCCTGCCTTGTGCACTGCGAAAATATTTATTAAACATCACCAGGTTTTTTTAAATGGCGAAAAAACGTCGAGAAGGACGTCATAAGCGTCAGTAGAGCTTGATACACGATGTCGAATAAACGCCTTGTCAGTACCTGCTTACTGGCGCCTCTCTTCTAAAAGTTACGTTTGGAACATATCCTGAAGTTAAGTCACGTGATGAATACGCAGCGTTAAAAATAGGTTGAAATCACAAGTTCAACGAACACTTCTCTCAAATAAGCACAGGATATGCGCTAATTTTCTTGCAGTATCTTCGGCGTTGTTGAGGACAGTGTGCGTTATCAATGTCCTTTTATAAGTAGGTATATCTTATGGAGCCCCTCATTCCCTAGCCTATAGTCTTACTCTACAAAGGGCTTTTCGGAGAAGAAATCGGGTTTGATTCATTTTTATAAATCTGCTCGTGGTGAGAGAATCGGGCAAAATTAGGTTTCACTAGGAAACGGAGAGTTCTATATAGAGAGAGTGATCACTCGCATGAGGTGCAGAGCTATACTTGGTCATAGCTGCGAGAGGAGTGCTACTTTTCTTTGATTAATGTTCAAGTACGCCTCAATGTGTCCATATTATCTTCGCTATCAACTCTTCCTATTTATCGTCCCGGTTTCGCCACCCTGTCCTCTCCCGAGGCTCTTTTATTTTCTTCATAGATTAATTAAGATTGTACACAGCATTTGCTCCGGCCAGCACCAATATTTTCCTTCTGTTTTTTACGGTGGAGAAATTCACATGAGCGCAGCCTAAGCCGTGCTGGGGACGAAGCTTGGCCAAGGCCACGATCGCAGCGGTCAAGGCAGATAAACGAGATGACGAATGGAAAGGCGGCGACGGGAGAAAGAAATGGAGGTCTAGGGGGAGAAAATGCAGTCAAGCTGCTGACGGCACACATATTGAAAGAAGAGACAAACGCAGCGATGCCGCTCGTAGTCCGCTAATGGAGTCGCAAAGGCAATCGGCCATTCAAGCCGGTCTGCTCAGCTCACTGTTTTTCTGCCTCCACGGGCGGCAGCGAATCGGAAGCCAAGTGCTCGGTGAGAGGAAGCTCCGCCAAGATTGTTTCTTCAGGCGACCGCAGGAGCTGATAATTTATTGCTCTTTTATTAGTATTCTAAAGAGAAAGCTGCATACATATAAATTAAAGAGAGAAGCAGCCTGGGGCAGCAGAGCTTTTCTGGGCTTAAAAACAATACGAAGAAATGACAAGCACGATCGCTGCGCTCGTGCTCGCCAGGCTCGCCGTTGACAAGACCCAGTTGTGCACTCCATCGAGCGAGAAGCCAATCGGCGGTGCAGCCAGACCGAGGAACGGCGGGCGACGAAGAGCTTGCAGTAGAGAGAGCGCTGCCGGAGATAAACACATAGAGTGGGATCCTTCAACTTCTGGAACTTCCATCTTGGGAAACATTCGTGCTAGGAGCCTAACAAAGAGAGCAGCGCCAAAGCATGCAACCACAGAAGAAGAAAGGGGAAGACACAAGCGCTGTGGTCTTTCTATGGATCAAAACGCACCAGCTTGCGCAAAAAGAAGTTTTATTGAAGTATCGTTCTAGGAGGGCCACATTGGAGTGAGAGCCTAGGAAGCACCAGCGCGAAGCTGCCTTCACCGTCGAAACGCAGCTCATGTCAATTGTTTCACTGTTGCCTTGTTTAGCCAAGGTTTAATTTTTTTATTTCAACGCACAACTATGGCGTGAAACCCAAGATATGGCGACCTTTAAATAAACCACAACATAAGCAACGCAACGTAACTATTTGTCCACTTTTTCGCGGTTGCCCTTCAAATGTATCGTCTGTGCAGCTAACGTAACGTAACTAATCCGCTTCGCCGAATCAGTTTTCTTCAGTCTATTTCCATCTCTCCTAATCAGTATCGCGCCAGTATATCTTTAAAAATGCCCATGCAATTGATTTTCGCACAGCCTTGAAAGTTTTGTTGAGTTCACTCGAAAGCAACGACCAGTCGTGTCTTGTCCGATACGCCAGTGAAATCGAGAAATAATACATCTATTTTTAGGGATACGGCAACAAACTGTCCGTTTTAAAAGAAAGTCAGAAAACCATTAATTTAAAGCAGCCGGCATGAGTTTACAGGGTGCTTGTCTGAAAATCAATAAACAGCCTTACTGCGCTTCAAACACACAAACACACACACATGCACCCGCGCGCTCGCACACAAACACACATATACACACACGCGCGTGCTATATTTACGCTCGACTACATCCGCGGAAAGCTCGCAAACACATGACTGCACCCGTTACTGCACCTTCTATTTTTTTTATTATGAAGTTTTACTCCTTTTTACACGAGGTATATTCGCGGCAGGGTAAACACGAGGCTTCACGATTTTTAGAGTCGCAATCGACAACAATTACCAGTTGGAACTTCCGGAACAAGTCAGGCAAGCTCGAAAACAGGAAGCAGCGGTTTCTGTAAAGATGTACTGCGTGAATGAAAAAGCAGAAGCGGTTAATTAGTGCGCGAAAGTGCGCTGTACACGCTTATAATGTACGCCCGAGAGCGTCGGATCAGTAGCACACCGTTTCTCACAATATCATGTGCCATCCGTCGTTAAAAAGTGCTCCGAACTTCAATATATTTGCTTGCTATTAGTATACCTATATGTGCAATATATACTTCAATATATATCTTTTCTGTTTAGGGCGCTGTGAGTTTCCATGTAGGAGTGAAGTTAAATTCTGACTCACCAGCTAAATTCAGATTGGGACTTAATGTTTCAGGGATGTCGTTGAACAGAGAATAGTCGTTAGGATATCTTAAACTTTAATGGAAAGAAAACAAAACTGGATGTCATAATTTTCGAGCCTTAAAAAAGGTTAGCCTGGTAATTTGCACTGTATAATTCACTGTGTACCAAAATATATTTTATCCCTCTAATGTCTACAGCCCGAAACAATTTCGAACCATAACTACAGTGCGTGGATCTGGTGTTCGCGCTTATTTCTCAACGTATATTTGCAGCATTGACATCCCCGAATTCAAAAGGCATGTTGCCGGATAAATATCTCCAAAGGAAATCAAGTGTCTAAAGCAACAGGAAACGGCAGCCCTGTTACAAAGAAATAAAGAAATGACTGAATCTTCCTTGTATTTATTATTTATTTTCTCAGCGAATCACACTGTGCACGGTGCTCATTTAGTATTTTATGCGTTTCGCAGAATGAGCTTAATTATTATGGTATAATCACCATCAAATCGTGTCTGAATAAATACACGATAATGTTGTCTTGTATAGCCTCAGACGCAAAAACACTTCATTTCAAACTCGTGAAAACTTCAGCCTCGCCTTTTGCTCTCCGAGAGTCAAACAGATTATTAGCTCCGGATTACATTCTCTCAATTCACAAAGCACTCTCTTTACCTGATACAGAAAATGTATGAAGTGAACTAGTTTTTAAAAGAAAGTAGTAATTAGCTTTTTAATTGAAAGCAGTAGTTAACATCACCATTAGCTCGTGCAACACATTTGACACCACCAATTGCCCAGCACAAAATATAGATAGACAGACCAAAGTACAGACAGAAAAATAAAGGCTAGCCGGCGGGCGGGCAGGCGGGCAGGTGGGCAGGTGGGCAGGTGGGCAGGCGGGCAGGCGGGAAGGCGGGCACCTGCCTGGAGGCGGATCGCAAGAGGCGCCCGTGTGCTGTGCGATGTTAGTGCACGTTAAAGATCCCCATGTGGTCGAAATTATTCCGTAGACCTCCCCTACGCCATCCCTTTCTCTCTTTCTTCATTCACTTCCACCTTCTTCCCTTCCCTTACGGCGCGGTTCAGGTGTCCACCGAGATATGTGAGACAGATACTGCGCCATATCTTTACCTCAAAAACTAATTTACCAATTTTTACCATGCAGGCGTTGTCAGCCTTCATCATCTGCGTCATGCTCAGGGTCATCTTTTGTTCTCCCTCGCCGCTCGCGCTGGTGGTGGTGTTGAAAAACATTGATTTGATATGATCTACGAGAGAAAAGGGGGGAGGGCAGGCCTCAAGGGCCAGCCTCAGAAAGGCACGAGGGATCCCTAGTTCGGAACTTCTGTGGCTTCCGCGGCAGCTCGGGCCCTAGTAGTACGTTGTGTTTCTAAGGTAGAGCAGCCGAGCAGGGCAGCGTCCCAGCTCCAGCTATCTCGGGTGGATATAGGGAAATGGGGGTAGGCGGGGTTCGACGGGCAAGCCCACACCATATGGTACGGATCCGAAGATACGCACCCACAGTGCGGGCATTTCTCGTTAAAGGCCTGGTTGAAATACTATAGTACTGCCGGGTACAGTACTGCACTGGTGTACAAACGAAGGAGCCAACACTCCTCAGTTTTGGTTCGCACTATTGCGGGGAGTGAAAAAGACTGTGTAGGGATTTGTACAAGTAAGCGATTTCTTTGTAAGTAGCGCCGGATTGGGTTCTAGTTCCTCAGGCGAGGGGGGGGGGGGGGGGGGGGGGGGGGGGGGGAGGGGCGGCGCAGCGATGCCCGCTGGTGAAGCGCGCGGGCTGAGGCGTCTGCGGCCTCGTTCTCCTCTAGTCCCGGATGTGCTGGGGCCCAGATCACGACACGTGTGTCCGGTCGATCCCGGTACTTTCATCCGTTGAGTATTTTGTAGCACGTTGAGAAATGCGCTCGTTTTAAATTTAATTCGACAAGCTCTTCGGGGGTCAGTGATGATAACCCTGGAGTCTGGTCCTGCAGCTGCCAGCGGCTAGCGCTACGGTGACATCCTCTGCGTGTGTGATGCTTGGGGCGCGGAAAGTGAGTGCCTGGATGTATGTGTTCTGGTGGATGACCGCGGCCGGGTACCACCCCCCGTGGCGTGGGCCAGCAGCAACCGTGTTTAAGATTTCGTAACGAGAGCCACTGCGTTCGTTCAGGGCCGCCACATGCGCGATATGACGTCCCTCGTGAGTCTTCTTTGTCACGTTTTGCGGTAGGAGTCGAACGTCGAGCGCTTAGCACCATCATCCGGAACTTCGGTACGCTCTTCGGGTTGCGCATTGTAAGCAATGTGCAGGAGATCTAAGAGGCGTCTGTCTGGAGACGATTTGTTTAGCAGTAAGTGTTGGTAGTTTAAGTGCGCCTCCTGCAACTCCGCCAAATTGTTGATTATTTCTAGAGCAATGAGCCATTGATTGAACGGTGTTATGGAGCGTGCGCCCTTTCGCGCCTGTGGCTTACGGCGGCGCAATCTTCGAATTAGCTACAAACGCTTCTTTTCCCGCAACAATGGCTCAGAACAAGTGGATCTTCAAACCCAATTGGAAGGCCGCATCGTTACTGACCACAGTCAACGTGCTAACTATAAGTAAGAAACGACCGTCCTCGGCATCCTGTCGGCTCGATTTCTGTGTCACAACACAGTTGTCTAATCCACTTCTCCTCGCCATGCAGGTTGGTGGCTATTACAGTTTTTTTTAAGCTCGCTCTGTTTTGTTACAGCTGCCGAGCCATCACTGTTACCTAGTTATCAGTTCCCAGTACCTTCGTGTGGTTCGGTCCTTGTTACTGTTGTCTGGTGACACTGAGAGCAACTCTGGCACCGACAGGCTAGATGTTATTATCGGCGAATTGAGAAATATGTCTTCTGGCCAGAACAAAATAGTAAAGGCCACAAGCTTAGGCGTCAACTACTCTGAATGAACCAATAAATGGCAGTTTCAACCATACGTCTTAGCACATTGTAAACCCCTGTGAAAGTCTGCCGACAATGTTCATCCTAAAGGCAATCCAAACAACGCAAACCGAAACCACTCGTGTGTTGGAGGCTCGTCTGGACGACGCATAAAATCGCTCCCGGAGAAAGAATCTAATTTTCTTTAGTTTAACCGATACTATCCCGTCTAGAACCTATTCGCTATCAGAAGACATAATAATACGCCACTGGTCTCTGGCTGCCTTGACATCCAAATGAGACCAATCGAGGTTGAGCGTGCCCACCGCCTCGGATGACACTCCGAGGACCCGCAACGTCGATTATCGTAAAGTTTACATCCTTGAAAACTTAAGTCAGCCCTTCAAAAGGTCCAAATTCAAATATACAGGGTCCTGCCGCCGTGGCTCAGTGTTTATGGCGTTCGGCTGCTGACCCGAAAGACGAGATTTCGATCCCGGCCGCGGCAGCCGAATTTCTATGCAGGCGAAATTCTCGAGGCCCGTGTACTGTGCGATGTCAGAGCACGTTAAAGAATCTTCGGTGGTCGAAATTTGCGGCGCCCTTCACTACGGCGTATTTCATAGCCCTAGTCGCTTTGGGGCGTTGACCTCAATTAACCAAACTAAAGGTACAGGCTACAGTTTTGGCGTTGGCTTTTTGCGTCGTGTCCAGAATTGCCGGAAGTACCTTGTTGCTTTTGCAAATGCCATGTATATGTCTTTTTTCCTGAGGTTTAATACACTGCATAGAGGCCCAAAGCCTTACACTTTTCATGAAGCTTCTGAAATTGTTAAAGAAATAACACAAGAGTCAACTCACCCCCGCTGGCCTTTGCATTATCCGCCGCGTACTCATCCTGCCAACTTTTCCTTATCGCAACCTGTACGAACATTCGCAGCTTACTGCCAAAACCTTATATAGTGTCAAAGCTTATGCCATCGTCAGATAGTAATAAACTTGTGTGAACCGAAACTTGGTTGAACAACGACATAACCGGCTTAGAGATCTTTGTTCGAATTGCCGAAGCTCCGTCCTTTCCGCGCCGATCGCAAGGAAGCTCGCGGCTGGAGAGTTCTAACTGCCATCAACGACCAATTATCCTGTTCCTTCACCAATATCACGTTGAAAGTTTATGGCTCCTGTGCCATGCTACAGTACTGGCATTCTTAAATGGTGTGTGTTATAGGTCCCTACACAGTAGCCCCGACTTTCCTCGCATGCTTCACAACATTCGAAATCAACTGGTTTAAAAACACCCCAAGCACATATCCTTCTTTTTTCAGACTTCAACTACCCCAGTATCGACAGGAGTAATCAGCCGCAGCCTACAGTCATGGAAGCCATAACTTTCAGCAGTAATGAAATTTTATTGCGAAAGCAAGACTGCGATAGGTTTTGAGCTTTTAGCGTCGTCCCGGCGGATCCACGTTTGACCTTTAGCTTGACCTCTGTTGTGGCGTTCATTGATGCGCTCTGACATAGACATTTTTGTAGACTGCGTTGATTTAGAGGAAAGGAAAGGCGCCTTACCAACTCTGTGGTTTACTGGACACCTCAATAGCACTTTAAGCTAATTCTGGCGTTCACTCATGCGCTCTCCCATAGACAGCGTTGTAGACTGCGTTGATTTGCAGGAAAAGAAAGGCGCCTTGCCAACTCTGTGGTTTACTGGACACCTCAATAGCACTTTAAGCTAATTCTGGCGTTCATTCATGCGCTCTCCCATAGACAGCGTTGTAGACTGCGTTGATTTGGAGGAAAAGAAAGGCGCCTTGCCAACTCTGTGGTTTACTGGACACCTCAATAGCACTTTCAGCTAATTCTGGCGTTCATTCATGCGCTCTCCCATAGACAGCGTTGTAGACTGCGTTGATTTGGAGGAAAAGAAAGGCGCCTTGCCAACTCTGTGGTTTACTGGACACCTCAACAGCACTTTAAGCTAATTTCGGCGTCCATTGATGCGCTTTCGAATAGACAGCGTTGTAGACTGCGTTGATTTGGAGGAAAGGAAAGACGCTTTGCCAACTCTGTGGTATACTGGACACCTCAATAGCACTTTAAGCTAATTCCGGCGTTCTGTGCAGCACTCAGGCTTTCGCCTTTCACTACTGTAGTCGCTACACTTGCTCGTAATTTTCTTTTGCAACCTTCCGGGCTTAACCAAGCTAAGCCTTTGCCAATTTTTTTGGTGCATAATTCACAAATAAAAAATTCATTTGCCATCGACATAGATTACATAAACTCAAAAGTTTTGAACACTAAACCAGTTTGTTCCGGCATTTTTTGTTTACTATTTTCACAGTCCCTCTGTGAAGGAACAATGCAATACGATAGGAAAGCGTAAAGTCGTTTCTGTCCACAAAACGGGCACTACTGATTCAGCTCCTGATTATCGCTTTAGTTGGTTTATGGGGTTTTAACGTCCCAAAGCGACTAAGGCTATGGCTCATTTCATCAACATGTGCGCCCTGCATACTCATGGAACATGCCATTTTGTTCAAATCATGCAATTCCTAGATTACAATAACTTCTTCCATCCGTCACAGCATGGATTTCGCAAGGGTTTATCGTTTTAAAGCGAAAGCTTTACTACTTGCACTTTCAGCCTTTGGCGTGGCGCGGCGGTGCCACCACCACCGGCGCCTAACGCCTGTGCTCTCAGCTAGGAGCGCAACAGGTGCTTTGTGACGTCACGCCGAAGAGAAGGGCGACCGACTCGCGCCGCCGCAAGCCGCGGCGGTGCCACTACGGCGTGGCCTCCGCGATCGAAGCGCGCTTTTAAGGCGGAAGCCTTTAATGCCTCATCCTTGTAAGCAGGAGCTGTCGACAGAAATGTCACGCTTTTCAATCGGTCGAAACGGTCGTGACGTCACAGTGCGCGAATTTCAAACGGGGTTAATTGTACTTTGGCTACTAACCATGCAACCAATTAAAGGGATCGTTTAGTGATGCTCCAAGTAAGTTTGACTCAGTTTAATTCCCTACTTAACCAATTAGTCAAAACTTTCTAGTCACACCAGATAAATAAATAAAACCCACTAAGAAATTTGCCGAGCTTGCGAATCGAGCCCCGGTCTCCGGAGTGCGAGTCGAGCACGCTACCACTCCGCCATGCCAGCTCTTTTTTTTGTCTTTATTGCCTGTTTTGACAGATTACAACAGATCATAAACAGATGTTCTGCGCTGCACTCTCAAACGTGCGTCTAGTGAATACGGTGTCTTCGTTCACTCCCATCTTCCTCCCTTCCCGTTACGGCGAGGTTCAGGAGTGCACCGAGATATGCGAGACAGATACATTTCCTTTCCTCAAAAACCAATTCACCGACGAGCAAGGCGTATTTGTCCGCGTTTCAGATTGACCCAAGTTGTCGTGACGTCCCCGCCCGCGAAATTTGACGGGTGTCCACCGAAATATGTGAGACAGTTACTGCGCAACTTCCTTTCCTCAAATACAATTTTCGACTAGTGTCTACTGAGATATGTGAGACAGTTAATGAGTAATTTCCTTTCCTCAAATACAATTTTCATTTTGTTCATTACGGCCCCTCTTTCTTCTTTCACTCACACTTCCTCCCTTCCTGTACGGTGCGGCTCAGGTGTCCACCGAGATGACAGAGAATACAGACCTTTTCCTTTCCTCAAAAAGCGTTGCGTTCGAACGGCAACGCACCGCGCCGAACAGGTGGTGGCGTTCTTTGGACTCCGTAGCTTGGTTTGGTTTACGGGGTTTAACGTCCCAAAGCGACTAAGGCTATGAGAGACGCCGTAGTGAAGGGCTCCGGAAATTTCGACCACCTGGGGTTCTTTAACGTGCACTGACATCGCACAGTACACGGGCCTCTAGAATTTCTCCTCCAAAGAAATTCTAGCCGCCGCGGCCGGAATCGAACCCCCGTCTTTTGGGTCAGCAGCCGAGCACCATAACCGCTGAGCCACACTGTAACAATGTGTCTTCTTGTGTGACTAGCGTGTACCTCGCATTTACCAGGACACTTACCATGAGTGCCAAGCATGCCGTTGTAGCCAGTGCAGGAACAGCAGTTCTACAGTCTGCATTAACATCACCAGCAACCAAGTATATCCTCACAGCGCAGCGATTATAGTTTCACTACTAGTTGTACATAGAATAGCCAAGTGATCACCACAGCAGCACCAAGGTATAGAACAAGTTTCACACAAGCACCACAACAGCACGACTATCATGTGAGCGAGGGTGTAGCCATGGGTATTGCTTTCGCGATTTCCCGGCTTAACCATGTTGAGCCACAGCCATTTTTTTTGCGAAACTCAACTAGCCATTGTTCTTCAAGATATTCACACATACCTTGATATTAATCTAAAAACTGATGCCATATTCCTAGACATCGCTAAGACATTCGACAAAGTATTCGGCAAAGCACTTCATCAACGCTTGCTTCTTAAATTTTGCCAGTTGAACCTAATTCAAATGCCATCGCATGGATGAATGAATTCCTCACGCATTGCTCTTCATTAATCTAACTTAATATATTTAATCTATCTTTATTAATCTATCTATTAATCTATCTTCATTATTAACCAACCCTCCAACCCGCTTCCAGTCACCTCTGGCGTCCCGCATGGGTCTGTTTTCAGTCCTTTGTCACTCCTAATTTACATTAACAACTTACCCCAGCATGTATCATGTCATATCCGCTTGTTTTCTGATGTCTGCATATTGTCACGTAGTTGAACAGCTGTCCGGCGAACAGGAAAACAGTAAGAATGGCTCATAAACGAAACACATTCAGTCATTAACCCTTCTGACTAAGAATTCCTACAGGCCCTACCTGAATGATAGGGAAAAGTGGTGCTGGAATTGGCTGATGACGCTCAACCCTAACAAACGTATGTATACGTCTTTTCACCGCAGTTGAAATCCTTTTATCTTCCGTTACATAATTTCTATCTCCATTGATGTCCTCGTCCAGTCATACAAATTCTGAGGTACCACCATTTCTAATGATGTATTTTGGCGTTTGCATATGACTAATCTGACATCATCGGCTAATCGGCTTTTCTTCTTAAAACATCGCCTGCGGGATGCCCCTCAACATTTCAAGCATACATTTTGCTCATCGAAACCAAACTGGAACAGACATCGACCATCTAGAACCCTCATCAAACATACTTGACCAGTGCCCTCGAAGCTGCACAAAACAGAGCACCGAGATTCATTCATCATCACTAAAAATGCACTCAGGTTTGCGTACTCTTTGTGCTCGCAGTAGCACTGCCAGTCTTGTCTTGTTTCACAAGGACAGCAGCTTGGGCATGTTGGTTACTCATTTGTGACGGAACAGCGCTTGTCTCTTGTCCCGGTGTTTTGCGCTGCTCCGTCACAATTGTTTCACAAGTTTTTTTATTCACCGCTCACAAAAGACCTATATATCTACGCACCCCCACCAGGCAGATCCTATCGTCAATCTCAAGTTCTGCGACCACATGCTCGCACTGAAGTCTTTATCAACTCATTTTTTTTGTTTATTGGTTTATTAGGGTTTAATGTCCAAAGCGACTCAGGCTATGAGGAACGCCGAAGTGAAGGGCTCCGGAAATTTCGACCGCATGGGCTTCTTTAACGAGCGCTGACATCGCACAGTACATGGGCCACTAGCATTTCGCCTCCCTCGAAATTCGGCCGCCGCGGCCGAGATCCCAACTCATTTTTCGTCGATTAGCAACGGACTGCAACGGTTTTCCCCACCACATCACTGCCATAACTTGCCCATTAGCATTTATGACTGCTCTCAACACCTGCACCACGTAATTTTCAAATTATGTAAACCGTGCTAATGGTCCTTCAGGACAATAAAGTGATGTAATGTGTTGAAGAGTAGATGTAGTGATATCTACCAGCAGAGAATCATGGTCGATAAGCGACCGTGACCGATATATGTACTTTTATGAACGTTTACGAACTTCCGCATGATATTTTCGATTACATTGCTCTAGTGGCACAAAAACGTTTGCTAGATATGGCTGCGAACACTGAACGTGGCTTCAGAAAACACAGAAAACAATCGGCAGACACTAAAATCTTCAAAATTGCCTTCCTAACCAATGAATAACAGTCTTTCTCAATGCGCATGAGACAAAGTATAAAACACGCAGTTAGAAATTGAACCTTGAGTCAGTAATGAAACCGCGATCGCGTGCTTGGGCCATATGAGTTATCGGTCCTCCAAGAAAACCATAATCAAGCATTTCTTTGCCCTGCTTTCTATTAAGCGAGCACTCAGAAATTCTTTTAATCGCCAATTCAATCTTGCGCGGCCAGTACCATTTCTTGGTGTACGTTGTAAAAATAGTGCAAAAAAGACGACGGCGAAAGAAAGGGGACACACAGGAGAGCTTTCTCACAGCTGAATTTTATAGGAAAAGCGACAGAATATATAGTACGGAAGCAGCCAACTCAAAAACATAAAAAGGGAGACGAAGTTAAAAATTGAAGTCACGCTGAATTGGGCAAAAAGGATGGAAGTCTTGCTGTCACTGATGTCAGCTTGCAGGCGGTGAAACACTTCCAAGTTCTCAACCTTGATGATAAGTTCAAATTATCAGCGCAGACAAGTGCTGTCGGGCTCATGATTTTCAGAGAAAATTATTCACAAACCTTAAAAATAAGACTTGTCCTAAGTGGGAGCCTTCAAGCACTATTGATGTCGAAACTAAGAGATTTGAGAGAAAAGCGGACATCCAAACCTCATTAAAGGGTCAGTCTACTGAATTTTATCGACCATATTTTCTTTGCGGCAAACGATAGCTCTTTACTCAAATTACCGTTTAGCCAGCTGTGGTCCCAAGGAGTGCAGTAGAACATTTTAAAATAGAATTTATTAATGTGGGAACACATCTGTATGAGATGGTAGTCTCATCTGGCAACCATCTGGATTTCCGCCGCGCGGCGACAAACATGGCGGCGCCCGTCGAAGCCGGACCTCTCGCTTCGGACTGAATTCTCGTTGTTGCTGCCTTTTTCAGTGCGTTCACTGGCCATAAATGGGGCGCCTGTCTTTCGCTTCGTCTCATTTCGCCCATAAGAAAACATATAAGAGATAAATTTGCTTTATTTTAATAATTAGAGTGACGATTCTGCCGCTCCTAGGCTTAAGTGGAGAGTCGGTTTGTATACAGCAATGGTTCCCGTCCTGACGACCAGATGGCGACACTATAGGCTGAGTTTATTTTTGCGTCTCTGCTAGCATACGCTGAACTAAAAGTGGGAATGTGCCTGCGTTTTGCGTACGTGTAACTATAAATATTCATGTGATTTACAAAAAAAGCGAGCGGTACGCCTTCTACAGTTTACTAGAACAAAACGTGCGTTTCTCTGACATTGGGGCATACAAATGGTACGTAGTATATTCACTTATGCTTCTACAAAAAAAGACTACCACTTTCTTGAACAAAATGAACGTTTGGGGTCGCCACCATGCTTTTTTACGCGACTTTTAACGCCGAAATAAAATATAAATTCCTGCCTAAACCGGTAGCAGTTCCCTCCGTATTGATGTTATAGGGTGCCAGCTACCAGAATATGCCATTATTTCTACACTCATCTCGGTGAGTAGACTGACCCTTTAAAGGAAGCTTTTAACCGTTTGCATTATCTGGAGAAGAAAACACTTTATTTTAGCTTCAGTAAAACTGCCTCAAAGGAAACGTTTTGTAACTTTAGTGACGATGAAATATATTGCAGTCATCTGACCTTTAGTGACGACGAACCGCACTAAAATAATTCCATAGATTCCTTCAACATATCAGCATTGAAGAAAACCCTGCAGCATTGGAAAAGTTTTTGTTGGAAACAAGAACTAATGTTTTCATACGATACCATTTATATAACATGTTTTCATTGAAGCGATATTTCGTTCAAATGAAAGCGCACAGATGATGTACCTCGCGTGTGCTGGCCCACTGGGTTGAAGTTAGGGTGTTAGAGGAAAAAGGAATGTAACAAAAATAGGGTAATAACCACGCAATGAGAAACACAAAAGGGAATGATGGGTGCAACCTCGAAAGCCATGAAGAAACCAGAACGGTTCCAAAATAGCATTCACGGAGTTCTAGCCAACAATATGAGATAATCGACACCGTATAAATCTACGACGCGAGCACCACTGAACCGTCGTTCAATTAGAGGTTAATAGAGGCCTTCATGATAAGAGAAGCACAGAGTAGCTTCCAGAACTCTTATTACAGTGATAAAGCGTGTCGTTAGAGGGGGATATCTGGGTAACACTACGAGAAACCGTTATAGTGGTGAGGACATTTCTTATGAACATAATTTTGATGGACTTTGCTGGCAGTTCCTTGGTGAGTTACACCAGCACTCAATGCGCGGAACGTCAGGAGCTGATTTCCAAACCGCCCAGAGAGTGATCAGCAGTGCACGGCGTCTTTCCACACGATTAACACTGTGACATTAGACAGGTTATTAAGAGTGCTAAAAGCTGCTGTGGGCGTCTCTTTAAAATCAAAGGGCTCGCCCCAAGAAATAGGACCCTGTTTACTCTTTCAATTCATCCTTCTTATATAAAAAAATCACTTCAGCGCCATCTGTATTTATAGGGCTCATTTGTCTGAAAAGTGACGGTTTCAAGGGCAGCTTATCCGTATTCATTGCCACCAGAACTCGAAATCAGAAAGAATAGAAGCTCTTGCATTTCATAGTGAATGCTGCCCGTAAAGCTTAGAGAAGAGCTGTCGTGATGAATAGTGCTGTCAGTGGCTGGGACATATCTCGCAATAGATTGCGGCTTTCAACACTGCCTTTTATCATCAAGTGAGAAATGTTTCTGCAGTACCAAAAAACGATGCTTGCTTTATAATGCGCCAAAAGTTCCGAAAAAGTGAATTAACATAAATAAAGGATGATGCACATCTAAACTTACTAAACTAGCGCGCCAAACCAAGCTGAACCGAAATTTTAAGCTGGGGAAAATATCGCTTATATACCTAAAAAAAGAGCCAGCCTGGTAGGTTTTCTGATGTAATATCAGAGTGTGTGTGTGTGTGGGGGGGGGGGGGGTGTATTTGTGAAACACAGCAGCGCTTTTTTTTTAGTTTCATTCCAGTTGAAAGTTATATTTTCTTTTTTGCAGGCTTCATGACGTTTCCCAGATTCCTTGGCTCACGCAGAGGGTAGTCGTCGAATGAAGAGCGGCGACCCCAAAACACATCAATAGCGAAACAAGAGGCTAACGCGCCTCTGTGGTTAGGCGTTCTTTCGTCGCGTAGTTCTCTTACGTAACCTGCCTCTTCCAGTACTACATTTCCTGGGCTCCGTCCATAAATACCGATATCAGGAAATTTACTAATATTGTTATGGCTTTGTTGATTATCAGCCCACTAACAGGCACCATTAATTCCCGCTCACAATTCACTCCTGGATTCGAAGGCGAGTTCATCTGGGATGTAATTTTGCTTTACTCTGATTTCCTCTCTCCATGCACACAATATTCAGTTAGATTGGCACTTCTTATTTCTGTGCATCTAGTACCCAATGTGCACTCAAAAAAGACCATGGCAAGGCAAGGGATGTTGACTGTTTGAGTTTATATGAAAATCGTTGCTTGTATTTGAACGAGAACATCTACGTCGGTAGTCCGCCTGGCTAGATTTCTGCGACAAATTTGGGAGATACTAACACGAAGCAAAAATTAATTTCCTAACCAACGTAACTTCTCGGGACCACCTTGGTACCTTGTTCAGGGGTGACTCAAATGCGAGCCAGCACCAGCACGGAGCGGCATTTCGCTTTCTCTTTGTTAACACAAGGCGAAGTCCGTCAAGGTGCGACGTGTTAAGAAAGCGAAAGCGAACGCCGCTCCCTGCCGCTGGCTCGCATTTTAGTCACCCCTGAAGGAAGGACCGAGGTGCTCCCCAAAACGTTGGGTTCAAAGAAGCTGTTGCTTATTGAGTTTCTAAACTTTAGACTGTTTGTTTTGAACAAAACGACGCACTTCGGTTATTAGAAAGTTCTTATACGAAACTAAAATTATTCACGAGCTTTTTGAGAAGGTAATATCGGATATTTTACCCAATAAAAAACAATAATTAATTTCACATTAGACCGTAATATCTCCCCACAGCAAATTCGTTCAAGAGCTGGTTTGTGCACTACGTGGTGGTACTGGCGATAACATGAGTTTTATTGCAAAATGAAGCAACACTCTCAGGCCTGACGAGGCATGGCGGCTAGGAAGCTGTCAATAAAGGTATTGTTTATGTTTCCCCAATCTCGCAGCAGCTGGTCCATTTTATCTTCGGCGCCACTGGCTTTCTAAGGCGAAAGCCTGATTAGGCTCAAGACCCGCCAGCGTGTCTGTTGTCAATAAAACATGTAAGGTCACGCCAAGTCACGTGACCGATGTAATATGTCGCGAGGGCAAACTTTTCAGTGGTGTAAATGTCTGTCCGTCCGCGCGAGCTTTCAATAAAACTTAGTAAACAACGTGGCACTCTGCATTTGGTGCTATAACTTCTTTCTCCTAACTGTACTCGTGTTTGAGGAGCTTAAGTGGCACCAGTGGGTGGTACCATTGGTACACAGATTGTGGGCCACCTAACTGGCGTATAATGTTCTGAATGTGTCAAACGATTCAGCTCGTTACGGAGCATAAGATCCTTGAATCGAATCGAAGCGTACCATATTAAAAGAATTCGCACCGACGACTTTTGATTCCCCAAAGCCGGACTCCTCGAAACATGAAACGTACATTACGGCCAAACTAATGGACTTAGGATATTCACTTGCGCTCCATACGTTGGCAGCAAAAAAGTAGATGCCCGGATGTAACGAAAAATTTTTACCAGATATAGCCAAGGTGGCGAATAAGTTAATAATTAACTGTACGATGGTGCAGAATGCCGTAACTCAAAATTGGTTATTACGAACACACTGAATATAACGAAGGTGTAGTATGTCGTAACTCCAAATTAGTTATAACGAGCATAACACCAAACAAATGCAAACAACGAAGAATCGGAAACGTTCCAGAGAGCTCAGCAGGATGGCACAAAGGCTTCCGCCTAGCTGCACAAAAGGTGACCTAAGTGTTTTCCTTGAAACTTTTTCTGACCCCAGGACGATGCGCGAAGTGTCCCTAAGCGAAAAAGGGCGGTGTTGAAAGCGCGTTTCGAACTTATTAAAATAATTTCAGATTATTTTGCAATAATTTTTTCTATACCTTAGTACCAAAACGACTGGTTTCTAAGTAAACTATGAGTAATATTTAGGAATTCTACCAAATTGATGAAAAATAGAACTCTTGCTTGAATTGTGTGGTTCTTATATATTATAGACTAAATTATACATTAAACACATCACGCTACATTAACAATAATTAAAAATATATTCAGTCCGGCTCAAAAAGGCTACAAATCACATTACCAGAACATACTGATCAAAGCGGCGAATGGCAAAACTATTCATTTACCCTTCGCCATAATGGTTTCGTTGATCACATTTTTAATGCGATAAGCATAAGGATCAACATCGCTGAGAGAACGCGGCGTTGTCACCAAATAAGAGATCGATGGCGTTGTAAGATCAAGGGAAGCCTCTTAAGTAGGAACGATGTCGCCGCACTTCAAACGCACACAGAAAGTTACGTAAGTCAACTGTAAGTGTTCTGACAAGTGGAATACTTGGTTTGCATTGCAATAACCCCCCCTTACGCCTCATCTCCAAGAGACAGCACATTATCTTGCCCGGTGAGGCGTTTCTGGTGCAAATACTCTGGGCTCCCAAATTGTCACACAAGTGCGGGACAGTTCTCGTTTTCTAATCTGGGAGTGACCTAGAACCGAACTGCTAGTCGTAACTTGCGTCAGGCATCGGTAAGAAGTCGAACTGTCCACCAACAAATACATCAGCGTCTATGCAAGCTGGTCGGCCTTGCGAGTAGGTTCTTTTAGCTGGAATGTTTGGGTCTGGTGGCCAAGACGCACTTGCCGCTTTAATGCTATCACGTTCTTCACATGTCATGAAACTGAGTCGAAATTGTCTCCCTGCAAGAAGTTACTATAAACGAAAAGACGAAAGAAGAAAAAGTGTTTTGACTGTTCCCTGAAACGTGATTTCAAGCAATATAGATTTTTCTACGACAGCTTCACGTGTGCTGCAAATATGTTTACGAGGACTTCCAATTTGTTAGAATTGAAGCATACTTTGGACAAACTAATTTCATGTTTAGGAAAGCATTCGCCTGCTCAATTTCCAACAAGCAAGTACGATTCCTGGAAACGCGTTTTCAAGCACTAAATTGTTGTACTGCATGTTGAAGTGCGTTGCAAATGCGTTTACAAGGACTACCAGTTTGTTAGAAGGGAAGTTAACGTGGGGCAAACAATTTATTACTTACGAAAGCACACTTTTAATACATTGACAACATGAAAATGCGATTGCCCCAAAAGGCGATTTAGAGCACTAGATTGTTCTATGGTAGCTTGAAGAGTGCGGCACATATATTTACGAGTAATGCACAAACCTGGGTGAATTGGTGAATCATCAACTCTAGCCCGAGCGTACAGGACAAAGAGAGAGATAGTGTACACCATCTCTATCTTCGTCTTCTACGTAGTTGCTAGCTTAAGGTGTTTATGAGGACTGCCCACTTGTTAGAATTTAGGTATACTTTGAAAAAATGAATTTTATATTTACGAAAGTGTACTTCTTATAAATTAACAACACGCTAAAGCCGCAGATATATATTTTAACGTGTTGAAAACTTGCTCTCAGTTAGCTTTCGTTAAGGCATTTTCGACAAATTGTAAATATATATTTAGAATACAGAGGGTGACATTTAAGGAGCCAAGTTTGTGCATATTTATAGTGCATTCATGAATGCAGAATATGTTTAAAATACAAAATAAATAACCAGCCGTATATTCCAAATGAACTATTTTTAAGGGGTGTCTAAATGTGCATGCAGACTGCCTTGATTGTTTTTGTTATCGTCGATATTTAATGGCGCATGGCCAGAAGGTGGATTCCCCATGATCAGGTGGTGAATCGTCTGGATAAGTTCCACTACCTTTTTATTCAACCAATTTTTTCACCAACGCACAAGTGTGCTTCGGGCTGTCATTCTGTCGAAACACAAATGGAAAGCCGAAATTCTTGAGGAGGAGGAGCACAAAACACATTTAGTCACTTAAAAGGTGGCGAGCATGGTGGGAGGAGACTCCTTATTCAATGAGTCAAACCGCCGTGGACACCATGAAGGCCCGGCAAATCAGCTGCAGCTTGTCTTACACTCATTCTGGAAAGCGCGAGTTGCTAAGGAAACAAATTTTTCAAGAATCAAAACAATGCAGGCCTGATCTCATAATGGAGAAAAAGTACGGCAGCTCGACTCCCGCGTTAAATCTGGTTCTTGCTCATTCCGCATGTATCGCAAATGTTTACGCGCGCAGGTCTTAAGAAACAACACACAATCCTAAAAAATGTTACAGCCGCGTTGTCTATAGGCGCGCGTGCAACAGCTCAGATATTACAAATCAGCTATAATTGACACCCGTAGCTTGAGCGGCTCCACATCATCCAATGAATTTAGGTATGAACTCTGTTTGAAGATGGCAACCAGGACTGGTGCTTAAAAAGCACAGCACCATTTTTTCATTTCATATAAAAGCTAACTTCTTATGCGACAGCGCAAATACTTTCTGCCAACTGGAATGACGCGCGTGTAAGGCTTAGTACACCGGCCAAAGCGCTACACAGTTCAGAACTGCAATTCACAACCAGGGATCAAGTGTGCCGACAATGCAAAATATCTCTCTTTGAAAACAATCAAACTTCACCAACCTTCCGATACCTTCACAGGTACTATGTTCCAATAGCAGTTAAACAATATTATGATCATAAAAGTGTTCAATCACACATGGGGCATCAGTATAATACTTTGTCAGACATCAATGAATGAGTAAGGAGGCTGTAGAGGTCCCATACCTGATCACACGCAAGCAAGCCGAAATGCTTACTGAACTGAAAAACTAAAAAAAAAATACTTACCTCAGGTATATTACAAAAAGAAAGAGAAACAGACAGGCAGCAAAAAAAGTAGTTCATTTATTGGATGGCAGGATCCTATTTCTTAGCTTTTCTGTCGTGTAGTGCTGTTGATGAGTCCCGATTTTGTCACTCATTCGGCATAACTACTGTGCTGTTCTCCACGCGTTCAAGTACACTGAAGATTTGCATTTGACTTGAAGTTTTGAGTTTTTTTTTTCGTTTTCTTTGCAGCACATTTTATTTGTGTATTTGTTGGGTCTTTGTATGTCTCTGTATTAGGTTGCAAAGTTATCTTCATTATATTATTGTGAAGATTTTTTTAATTCTCAGTTTTTAATTCTCAATTTAATACTGTGTTTTTTCGGTTGTTGCTGTGACAACTGTTTTGGCCTTGCAACTAGCTTTAGTTTGTGATTTAGCTTTGTATTTAATATACAGATATATTTAATATACTCGCAGTACACCGCAAAGCACCTCAGCAAACATGTTAATCGCATTAAAACCTTTATTGCACCTACATGTGTATAAGAGAGAGAAAGGAATTTTAATGAGAGGAAAAGGTGGAGAGGTCGGCCGGTGGTAGCATGGCCCTGACCTGCTACGTGAGTATAAGCTTGTAGGCATACGTATAAGATGTGTTTGAGTGGTTTATTGGTTATTAGGAAAAGGCACCTAGCATATTTTTTACACTATCTTTGTCTAATCGCTCTGTGAACAACAGGACCAAAGTTTCTGAGAATAGGGGATATAAACTGACGGCATGTCGCGGGCCATAAGCAAAGCAACAGCAAGTTGAATCGTCATATGTTTTTTCTATTATCAGAAGCTGAAGTGTTGTTGCTAATTATATGTAGCGCCCGAGAATACGAGGTGTTTGAAGTATGGCAAATCAACTGTATCAGCATGTACAAAGCGAAATATAGATGAGATCAATGATGAGCACTGCAGCTGCCCCACAGTACTTATCTCTCGCGTCCCTCCGTCAGCGATTTAAATATGTTTCCACGGTTTTTTGCCGAAGAGTTCTCACTTCAGAGCGCAATATTGATTTTGGGTGTCCGAAGTGAGTTCAGGCCGTCACTGCAAAGGCCGGCTTTCTGCGTCGTCTGTACGAGCCAATGGGTTAGACACGGTCATGCGAACCACGAGGAGAGCAAAATCCTTGTAAGGTTGGACCACTATTTCTAGGAAACAGAGCACAATTCAGTTCTAGAAACCTATTGTGCTGCAGAAAGCCGCTAGTTTCCTTGAAAAGCTCATGACGTAACCCGGACGCTATTTCGTCTTCATACCTACTTTGCCTCCCCCATGCATCACTGTTCCCTCTTGCGCCCTGGGTTTTATAACTGCGAGCCCGTTTCAATCGTCTCGTTGAAGTGGTCTGCAGGGCCTATAGCATGTGAGGAGGACGGCACGTGTCAAGTCTTTCGAGTAAAGAAGCAGTAAGAATCTTTCACAGAAACTCGAGAGAAAGACAGGCGGCTTCAAAAAAAAAGAAAGCAAGGTTTTGCTCGTGCGGCAACGAAGCAGCCCGCCTTCTAATAGTAAATATTTTGTGTCTTTGTGAACGTGGCACGAGCGTTCCTACTTTGAACACTGGCGGTATGAAAGAATTTCGTTGCTCTTTTTCGTACTCTGCGAGTGAGCCACTCGGGAATCATTTACTTAAAGGTACAAGTCGCAGGTAAGAAGAAAGAAGGAAGACGCTACCAATATCAAAATCGCCGCTACATTACAAATCTTCCTACCTTATTGCGGTCGAAACCTAGCGATCTTAAACGGTTTCTTTTTTTTTTTTTCATCACGTACTTAAAACCAATTGCCGGCGACTGTTTTCAAAGTCTCGCTTTGATACGGCCGCCCACGTGTAAATCCGCAAGGAAAGCGGAACAGCGCTGCTAGGGCGGGAAATCGAACACAGCTATTTCAACCTTAGGTGCGGCATTACATGAGCCGGGATGGCTGCTTGTTTCAGACGAACAGTATAGGAACAACCGGAACGTTGGGTTGCATCACTCGGCGATTATATATAGAGGAGTGAGCTGTATCAGCCTGTCCAAACTAATTCCTTGCCATTTCCTACTTGTCTCTATCTTCTTCATGCGTACCTCAAACGGATAAGCATAAATGTTCGCAGCGCTTTCTGCTACTGCAGGAGCGTACTGGCTCTTCGATGAGCTAAAAATCGAATTCTATGTTTTCTTCTAGTTTAGGTCCACCTCTGCAAGTGTAAATGGTGTGACCACGTTTTATTTCCTGTTCTCAAAAAAGATATACACACTATCAATTATAGTGAAAAAACGTTTTAAACGGTAATGCCCGCCTTACAAAACCAGCACTGCAGCGGATTGTAGAAAACAAACTTTCGCTTCGATAAGTGCAACTCATGTATCCACCAAATGAAAACAAGGAGTATTCATGTTATCATTTGAGTGCATATGAAACAATATGCGTTAGCACAAAAAGTAACATCCAAAGCTCTTGCCGATTTTTTTTTAAAACATTTTGTAAACAACATTGCATATAGCTTCAACGGAGCCATTACATAAATAATGAGAGTAGTCTGTGCCATGTAGAGAAAAGCCTATTTTTGTAGCTGACTGATTTAACAGCACTCTGCGATGCGTTCATCAGCTAAAGACTAGGAATGCTTTGGATATAAACATCTTGCTAACAAAACCGGTAAAGTACGTCGTAGCCTTGATTCCCACTGTTCTTGCGTAGATTTTAATTTTAATAATTGAGCCTGGAACAATTCAGCTTACTACGAAAATGACCAGAGTATCACTCATTCATAAATGAGGTGACCGCAACGTAGCTTCAAATTATAGGTCCATTTCTGCACTCCCAGTTTTTTTGAAGGGGTTAGAAAAGTTAATTGCTTCGCAAGTACTGAAGTTTTTTGATAAAACGAATGTTTTAACACAATCGAAATTTGGCTTCTCAGCCGGCATATCAACGGTGACTGCATTTCTGAAACTCAAAGAAAGCATTTTGTAGAACATAGAGAAAAATTGACAGAGCATTAGCTCAGCTAGGCCCGGATATACGTAGAAAAAGCAGTTTCGGCTAGTGACATTTCGGTAGCGAAACGCCGTAGTTGCCGTTCAGCAACTTTGCGGCGCCTCTTCGCGAGACGTTCCTGTCGTTCTTCAGGAGTCTCGGCCGCCCGCTTAGCCATTCTCGCCTCGTCTTCACGCGGCGCGGAAGCTGGGCGGGGTCCGCCACATGCGCCATCAGCTTGGCCACCGCCGCACATTCCGAGGGGGTTTTCAGCGGGTGCCGCATGACGTCGCATCTACTAAACGCCAAGCACCGAGGAAATTTACCGGAAATGGAGGAAATTTGTTACTTCCTTCATTGCGACATCTGTAACCCACATCCTCATTCATGTAGGCCCTAATAGAGATCTCGAAGATATGCTTTTAAGAGCTGTCCGTTCCCTAGAGGCGCCTTTATTCAGCTTCAAATGTCTAAGTGTCGTGGCAGAGCGGTAGCGTCCTCGTCTCGCACGCCGGGGGCCCTTTTCCTACCTAGACAATTTTCTTTTCTTATGACTGAAAGTCCGAGCGGCGCCATGGTTGCCGTGGTACTAGTTGCCATGGTAACGGTGCATGCGCAGTAGTGGCTTCTCCCAGGCACCGCGAAATGCCCTTCTGCTAGCCTACTGTCGCTTTTGCTACATAATAACTTTACACTGACCGTTTTTCTTAATTTCCGCCATGCATTTGATTGCTTGACCGCGGCAATCTAAGCAAGAAGCCATATTCATGCGGGATCCGTGTGCAGTCATTATCCCTATTTGAAATCTATCTTTGTAGCAGAACTCAGACTGTATCTGTCCATAATCAAACTACTGACTAACTACCAATCCGCCTTGGCGTACCCCAAGGGTGCGTACAGGCGTCCCTACTGTTTAATGAGTTCATTAATGATATTATTAACATAGACAGCATGATTCAATTTGTTACATATGGCGACCCCTAATAGCGAGAAAAATCTTTGAGCAGAATCTTTCAAAGCAGAAAGAATGCAAGAACGAACTGATAGATCTACCTCGGTGCTTTGAATATGCTTTTACTGCCTTCAGGGGTGGAGATAAGGCGTACTGAGACCGATAAGCCCGCCATGACAAGAGTTTTTCGTTGGAAGGAACTACACGTTTATAATAGTAGAGGCTGGGCTGCTCTTTAGAAGATGGCTCTGATGCCACCAGAATGGTTGGCTGGTTTACGGGGTTTAACGTCCCAAAGCGACTAAGACGCGACGAGTCGTGCGAACAGTCCGCCAAACACGCTGGTCGGGACTTTGATGGTGGCCCCAAGCGTCGAATGACACTGTACGACCTCTCCAGATGCATATTTATGGTGGGGAAAAAAAGACGACCCTCTACTCGAAATGTGACAGAGTATCGCAGCGTGTTTTGAGGCGGCGCAGAACGACAGCCGAGCGGGCGCTGTCCATCGGAGCTTTCGCGGTTCGTTCGCAGACCAGAGTCCAGGGGGAAGAACGCGGTTGCTGGGGCGACAGAGCGGTTCCTGAACAACGGGCTACGCAGAAGGCGTAGTGCATGGAGGAACAAGTCCTAAAAAGTAAGCTCGCTCCGTGTAGCAACCAGGCAGAACGGGAGAAGAAACATCGGGTGAAACGTCGAGCCTAACCGTAATGGTTCCAGTGACAGTTCCCCTTCCGAGGCTAATTTTCCTGGCAAAGCCAAGATTGTGAATGCAGCCTGTTGGAGAAAGGGTGAGGAGTCGGCGGTCCGGAGTCATATCTTGGACGATGGGAGACGTTCTTCGGCCACTGCGGACGTGTTCACACAGGCGACTGACTTTTACGTGGAACAAAAGTTTGACCGCGTCCTTTCTCCGTGCTCTCGCTGCAGCTCCTCGGGGAAGGCCGGTCGATCATCTCAGTCCAGAGATGAAGCGCGTGATCACAACTTTCGAACAGTATCAATGTACACTATAGTCATGGAAGCGAGCCCGTCTATAAAGCGAAAACTATCATAGGGCAAGCCTGGAGATGCGGCTCCAGAAGAGAACAATAAGCAGCATGAGCAGATACCCGAGTCGGAGGCCAACGATGCCGTCGAAGACGAAGGGGAGGATAAAGATGAGGTGAATGGCTTACTGAAACCGCTGTCGGAAGGTGAGCAGGAATTTCTGCCGTTGCAGTGCACGGAAGAACCACCTACAAGCAGATTCGAGGTCCACGTGGACAGTTCGGTATCTTACAGGCACTTCAACGTCGTCCCCACGAGATGACGCCAAGTGCAAATCAAGCTACGTGCCTGAAAAGAATCTTAATCCAGAAGGCCTACTGCCTCATCAGGAAGAGCTCGATGTCTTTCTCAAGGATTGTAGCCTCAACAAATGAGCGCGACAAAATGTTCAACAACCGCAGGGTGCTCCCTCTAGCAGTGTAGCACCGTCGACTGCTCCATCGGACGCCGTCACGCGGTGCTCCGGCGCGGAGTCGACGTGCCAACACGCATCTCCGCCGCAAGAGTACTCCTCTCACCCACTGCATTGGAGTCGAGTTCAAAGGGAATGGTACATTACCACATGAGCGGGAAGCAACTGCCCGACGGCCTCCCGAGTACTAGCATTGGGCGTGGATCTGTGTGTGGTACCGGTTCCTTTCCCTAGTATAGCTAATAGGAGTTTGTTCAGGAGTGAACAACGGCTGGTGATGACATGCAACCGACTTTTTCAACTTCCACCACAAGAACATTCTCGCCCGTCCTCGTGACATGTTACCAGAACTTTATAGGGCCTCACATGCTTGTGGATTTTGCCGTCCACGATTGAGGGCCAGAGTAAAGGCAGAAGGTCCAAAAACACAGGCTTCGTATCGCCTCTGTTCTGCCATACAGCCTGAAAAAATAAAGATTTGTTGTTCCGCAGTCCTTTGAAGTCTGACCCCAGGAGAAAAAGAAAACCAGATGACCATAGGCTGCTTTTGTGAATGGACACTACTGAAGTCCTCATGTGCATCATTCTTCGTTCAAGCCACCTGGTCATATTTTGTCATATTCCACGTGTGCGCATCAAAGGCTAGACTGGAGACGCTGCTTCTCAAATTCTCCGCATCACACGTGGAAGAGGGCGATGTCAGAACAACGCAAAAAGTACTTAGAGTCAGACGCGCCGAAAGAAAAAAGAGCTGCACAGAGCAGATATACGTGCGAGGTACAACGAAAAGCGAGGCAACCAGCGATCGTAACGGCAAGGCGATATTTTTTTATCCCTAAGTCTCGCAGAAAGAAGAGAAGCGAGGAGCGAACGATATATATCATTGTTAGCCAAAGCGTAGTAGCGAAAGACCCAGCCGCACGTAAACACGTCGACATTAACACATACACATGCCAAGCCACTAACCTGGTACAATCACTTCTGGCCGGCGCTCCGGATACCTACCACAATCAAAGAAGCACTACAGACTCTCCCCAGGCCACGCACCCTGTGACGCCTTTGTACGTATCGGCCGTCTCTGAGCTCTCGAAATAAAAAAAAAGACGTCTGCTGTAGTCTTACAGCACCTCCCTGGACGCCAGTGCTTAATAGCTTTGACGGTTGTGGTTTACCTCTAACCAGGAACTAAACATTTTTTTCTGAGTCCCAATGACGCTGAGGAAGAGTACCGAATAGGCCGTAATCCTGTTCATAAATTTATTTCTCCAAAACGGGGCTCCTTTCGTACGCAGTTCTTGTCTGGAACTCGTTAAATATTCCGATGGCGTCCTCCCTCTGGGAAAGACTGGTCGTTTTTCTCACGACGACGGCAAAAGCTCGTTTCGCGCCTCACCGCTTGGTACTGTGTACTAACGAGTGGTTTATAGGAGCTTTCCAACGTGTTGCCATGCAGGCTAATTGGATGAGCAGAACAGACTGCGAACGGGGAGCCCCCCCCCCCCCCCCCCCCCCCCCCTGTCAATGAGGACGCGACCCCGATAACAAGCGCCATACAAAGAGGGAAAAAAAGAAGTGGCTCCGCATTCGCAGTGAAGCAACATTTTTCGATCGAGCAGCCTCGAAACACGAAAATTTACTTGTGTGAGTCTTCACAAACTTACTGTCCATTATCCAACGCTTATCGCACTGTCACATTAGCGCGCAGCTAGCTGTCAGCGCCAATCTCTTTAAAACGGGTGTTGCTAAAGTGTTCTTGGTCCAGGAAAGAAATCAAATTAGTCGTGTAAAACTCTGAAGCGCCTAACGGGTATGCCATTCATGAGTCGCTTCAGGGCGCCAGTTTTTCCCCTGAGGGAGGCTAATGTTTCTGCTTGTTCTGCTGTAGATCGGTTAAACGAAGTAACTTGCTTTGCTTTCCTGTACTACAAGTAGAGTGGCCGTCAAAACGAGCAGGACCAGCCTATGGGCGTCAAGGCGTGTCAGGCTTCATCCCGCTTAAATTGAGTGGTAGCAGCCAATTCAGCTTGTTCTCTGGCGCGACACTCCTCTCTGCTAATTTGATCGAGAGAACTCCAGTGCTTTCGTTGTTTCCATCTACTGTGGTCATCGGGCAGAAGTAAAAAGAAAGGGTTTTCTTTTTCGTGGGGTTCCTCAACAGAGCAAACTGTCAAAAGAGAAATCGGAGACGAGTAAACCGATACGAAAAAGATCACCATTAAAAATAAAACGAAAAAGAGGGTGCCATAGTTAACGCTGTCAATGTCAATAGTTTTATTACCCTTTCTCAGCCGTATAGAGAGAAGAAAAACGCAAAAGGTGCTGGAGACCACCGTCGCTTCCATGGTTCCTTAGAAAAGTTCCTAACAAGCTACCATGCGTCTCGGGCAACTAAGGTGCAAAAGTATTCAAGAACATGGTGTGCTCCTCTATAAAACTAAAGACAAGAAAATCATTTCCGTTTTTCACATCATGAGACAATTAGCTCTTACAGAGGAGGACAGTGCTGCCTATCTTATGATGTCTGAAAACCTGCTAACTCAGCAACATACGCCTGTAAAATGTACTTTTCATGTAGGAACGAAAAATAAAAAGTAACCTGCCTCATCAACGACTTTTATTGTCACAGTGGATCTCCTGCAAAATCTTATCTAAACAAAGCTACACTATCACCAAGTTTCATTTAGCATTTCCCCGCCATTCGTAGCGGCACGTTTGCCTGATATTAGTGTTTGCCCTTTGGAAATATGGAGGGCAGTTTTCCGCTCTGCACTCCCACTCGGCGGCTTCAGCGTCTTCACTCGCTAACAGCGCAGGGGTTCGCGCTGGGGGGAACCAAAGAAGAGGCGACAAATAGTGGCATTAATGTGCTATTTATTACAACGCGTGTCATACACACAGCAGGCTATGTAATTAAAAAAAACATAAACCAGGCATTTCTCGGAAGTAGAAGGTTGCGTTGAGGGCTTCCAACTTCCCGGCTGGGGGAGGGGCTCGACATCGATGGAATCGGCGGCACACGTTCGCATTCATGGGACAAAGCTATCCCCGGCATTTGCCGAGAGGCGATGAGAGCGCGCGTTAATTGCGCTCGCTTCGCTGCCTCGAACCAGAAGTTCTGCAGCAGGGCGCGAAATTTTCCCGTGCGCTTGCCGTTGAAGGTGCAAAGAGCGCGCGGCTGAAACCGCTCGAAGCGCTGGCCGGATCCGGAAGTGATGCTCACCAGCTCCGCGGAGTTTCACTTATCCTTCGAGCTGGCACTCCCGTCGCTTCAGGCATGAGGGAAATTACGTCTCGCCCAGTGGGCTCTGCCCGACGCATGATGATGGCGGTAGGCCGCGTCGAGATGTAGGGGAAACAGGCTTTGTACAGTTCTTGCAAAAATTTCTTTACATAGTCTATGGACTGTTCAAAGACCTTTGTCTGTAAAGTTCGCAGAGTTTCTGTAAATAAACCTCATACACAAGTTTACAGGCAATACAAATCCTATAGAAAGTCATGGACAATTTAGAGATTCATGGGCGCACAATTTCAGTAGATATTTGTTTATCGCAAACCTGAAACTATGATTAGAGAAAAGGAGATATCTGTTTTAAGGCAATAGAGATTATATGAAGTGTACCGACAGTCTATAGACCGTTTTTAAGCGTGCAGTCATATGACTACTCAACTATTCCGGTGTATTTGACCTTGCGATAGTTTAGAGGGCCAGGTCCTAGTAAGGTCACCGGAGAAGGAGATTTTAAATACAACAGGACAACAGGAGTGTGTTAGCAGCGAGGACGGCATAAAAACCACATAGATAAAGACAAAGCACAAGTTTCGTACTTAGTAGTACCCGCAATATTTATCCATATAGCGAAAAACAACTTTTAGACCAACTTTTCGCATTTTGTTCACCGGAGTTGAACATAGTGCCGGCTGATAGGGGCGCGTCCAGCATAGATGGAGGCAATCGATTACGGCGCCATAAACCACAGATTGCGTCGTAGCCGCGGAAAACTGTCTGGTAATTTGAAGCTAAAATATCGGAGGGAAGGAAGAGGGCGGCGGGCATTGGCTGGTAGCCAGCGCTAGTGCCCAGGTCCTGGCGTCCGGCTGCACCTGGTGAGCTGGGCTCAAGCCCGCAGCCCCAAGATGAAGTGTCCCAGAAGCGCAACAAACTGCCATGCCTTCTTTTTATCCAAACACCTAACTGCACCATCTTCGCGACGCTGACATGCTTTTTTCTTTACCTCGGTGTCCTCTTTCTAGCTCGCAGAAGACCCCACCCTTCTTCTATCGACATGATCTAAGACCTAGTCGGTGGGACTAGAATTTAGAGTCAGCAATGACTGCTGCTTATGCAGCTATCATCATCATTATCATCATCATCCGCCTGACTAAGCCCACTGCAGGGCAGAGGCCTCTCATGTCTCTCCAATTAACCCGGTCCTTTGCGAGCTGCCCCCATCGTATCACAGCAAACTTCGTAATCTCATCTGCCCACCTAACTTTCTGGCGCCCCCTGCTACGCTTGCCTTCTCTTGGAATCCACTCCGTTACCCTTAAGGACCGGCGGTTATCTTGCCTTCACAGTACATGCCCTGCGCAAGCCCATTTCTCCTTCTTAATTTCGGCCAGGATGTCATTAATGTCATTAGGATGTCATTTGTTCCTTCACCCACCCTGCCCGCTTGCGGTCTCTTAACAATTCTTCAGCTGAACCCTTGTATTTAGTCACCACGTTTCTGCCCCGTAGGTGAGTACTGGTTAGATATAGCTGTTATGTACTATTCTCTTGAGCGATATTGGTAAACTGCCATTCATGATCTGCGATATCTTGCCGTATGACCGCCACCCCATTCTTATTCTTTAGTTATTTCTCTCTCATGATCTGAATCAGAAGCCCTAAGTAGACGTATTTGCTTACTAGTTCCCGCACCTGGCTACCAATTGTGAACTGCTTTTCCTTTGCAACCAGTCCCCTGCTAGTAAAAAAGAGTAGCGGTGCTTACAAAGCGACATGGAGCAATGATATATGTAGTCATCATCTCTGTAGACGCAACCCTAAGGCAGACTCTAACTGGTCTTTGAAACCCTCGTGATGACAAGTAACTGATGCACTGATGGAATTAGTGTCATGAAGTAACATGTGCTCAATGAGTCTAGAGGGTCATGTGGCTACTTAAACAAACCGAGGCGAAGAAAGCAGCCTTTTAGCCTCATGGAAAAATGCCACCTTGTAGCACTTATTTTGGCACATACCTGCAGTGGCAAGGTGCAGCCGCACGTGAGAGCACTGGGGATTTGCGGGTCCATTTATTGGCTGCTTGCACACTCGTAAAATAAACTGCAATTCTCTGACGAATATTGAGCAGAACGCACGCTCTTATGACACACGAAACAGAACTTCAAGCAAATCGCAACTACTTATTTATTCTTTGTACAATGATGATGATTGCGCACGCTACCTAACGGTGACAAAGACAGCATCGCGAAGTTATTGCAACGTAACAGCGTCTACTACATCCTACAGCTGTTGCTCTGATTTTGGGACGTGTACGTTGTCTCCCTCGATATTCCAATCTCGTCCCAAAATAATCTTTGCTGTGCACCGCTAAGATGCAATATTTTGCTTTAAATATTTTCATACCTGCTTCTAAGGTCGAATATTCGTGACGATTGAGAATACTGGGCAATATTCACGAACATTCTGTCTGCATTGGCAGTCCTTTCTGCACCAACAGTTTTCTTTCACTTGGGTCCCAAAAGCCACCCCTCAGATGGCTGGTTTGAAGATTTTTCATGTTCTTGGTAGTCCCTATATTATTTTTGCAGCATGGATTTTGAAACGATATCTTTCTGAGCCAAAAGATCGCAAGATGGTTTCGCGAACATCGACCCACCTAGAGTGGTCCGTGGAGAAGCAGCGCCTCTCGAGCTCTTCTGAGACAGGACAGAGTAAAATCTGAGGAAAATGCACCCCTCGGGTGGTTCCCAATTTCGGTGCAAAAGCGAACCCTAACGTTGCGCCTGGTTTACTCAACCGTGGGAGGAAACAGGGCTGGAAGCGTTTTAGAATTGCATTTCTCTTCCTCTTGTTCCGAAACCAAGAACACAAATCAAATGGTGTGACTGCGTTGCTGTTCTCAAACAACCCTTCGTGTTCGCTTTCACAATGTACTGCTGTTTTAGAGAAAAAAACTGAAGATGCCGTGAATTAATCAGGAGGCTGCTCATACCTACGCACTGCCTCCTTAAGGGAACATCCCCTTCGACGGGACGTCGTCAGCTATAGAAGGCAATCAGCTTTCCCCATTTGACAAGCTGTGGCGCTTTTGCTAATTACGGAGCAGTAAGAAAGAGCGTAAGAAGCTGCTTAATGGGGAGAATATTTCACGTACGGTCTCTCGAACGCCTGATTTTAAGCCTCGTAGGTTCAATTCCGTGGTCAGAAAGTTGCAACACAAAGTATCTATTCGTTCCATCTGACTTGCTAGCCAAAATGGCCAACGAACATTTTATTCTCAAGTTTTGTAAATAACCTGTGGTTGCAAAAATTTGTCCTGCTCTTCACCAGTGAAATTTCAAACAAATAAGAAAGTCCGCGTCGACCTTCTGTATCGAGCATTTTCATCGTCGAAGCGTCATTGCGAAACGAAGGCGGCCTGTAAACGTGTTCCAAACTACTCGACCGGCGCATTTCGTATTGTAAGTTACAATAATGTTTGCTGATTATACTCAACGGATATTATGATACAGGGGTAAATTGCTAGACGCACAAGGGCTTGGGAACATAAAAATAAATAAGCGTACAAATCGCATGATCACACTGCATGTATTTTTCATGGGGTTGTTTTAGTAATTTAACTGTCGGCAATGTTAAAATGACCAAAACAAATGCTTGCAAAAGTGCTAATTCGTTGTGAGGGATTAATGTTAATCTGCAGTAAACTGCCTTTTCACTTAAATACAAAACAGCGCTGTGCTGCGAAGAACCGACGTTAAAAAAAGTGCGCAACCCTATCCTGACTCAAAGGACTGCATGAGATGCAACTTTCCTGGTTTTAAATTTTAAAATTATTCTAGACATGAGAAGTTCTCTTTGTATTTTCTTAACACTTGAAAGTATTCGCTTTATAAAAATGTGAATCAAAAGAGGGTTTTATGTTTTTTTTTTTGTTTTCTTGTAGCAAGAGAAATAAACAAGCATGCCAGTCCAGCAGTGCAGATGCCTTTTTATCTACGCAAAGTAGGATATGAATTCCGCAGTTTCTTGAACTGCCTTCTAGAAATTGGGTGTCTAAGAGCATTGAAGCAGCACACTTTGGTTAGTGGCTAGTGTGCACACATGGGGTACATTTCACCTATGTGCTATGAATCGATCATTGCTTTATAATTCCGCAAAGATTGACATCGCTAACCTCAATCGAGTGCAATGTCCACTTGACGAGCTCATTAACCTTGAATACCATACATTGTCATGACCATACAACTTTGACCATAACTCTGTCTTCATGGTTTTTATGATTTTTTCTATGATACGTCCTGTTAAACGCGTAATCAGTCTTACGATATCGCGCTTAAGGTCGTAGGCGACCGTAATATGTCGTAAATACCGCCCTCACAAGCAGATTGAGGAAATAGTAAGTGAGTGAGTGAGTGGGTGAGTGAGTGAGTGAGTGAGTGAGTGAGTGAGTGAGTGAGTGAGTGAGTGAGCGAGCAAATGATTAAGTGTGTGAGTGAGCGAGTTAGTGAATGAGTCAATTAGTGAGAGATAGTGAGTGAATGAGTTGGTTTGTGAACGAGCGAGTGAGTGAGAGAGAGAATGAGTGAGTGCGTCATGCGGTGAGTGAATGGCAGAGTCAGTGACTGAACAAGCAAGAAAGTGAGCGAGTGAGTTATTGTGTGATGTAATGAGAACAGTGAGTGACTGAGAGAGTGAGTCATTAAGTCAGTGAGTGAGAGAGTAAGAGCGAGTGAATAAAGAGTGTCAGTCAGTCAGTGAATGAGCGAGTGAGTGAGTGAGTGAGTGAGTGAGTGAGTGAGTGAGTGAGTGAACGAGTGAGAAAGCCATTGTGTGAGCGAGAGTGAGTTAATGAGGGGGCAGTGTGTGAAAATGCGAATGAGTGAGTGGTTGAGTGAGTGAATGAGTCAGTGAGTGAGCGAGCGACTGAGCTAGCGAGTGAGTTAGTGAGCTGGTGGCTGAATTAGTCAGTGGCTAAAAAAATAATTGAGTGAACGACCGCAGCAGTGGCAAAGTGGTTGAGCATCGGCCTCGCATGCGGTAGGTGCGGTGTTCGATCCCCAGTGCCGCCGGGTACCCACAAGAGGTGCAATGGGTACAAGCTTCTCCAGGCCTGGTGCTTGGCTTAATCATTTTGAAATGCTTGGCAAGCGGGTCTTTGACCCCACCTTGAGCAAACGAAAACACCTTGTGCCGCGGCGCTCTTTGGCCGCAGTTTCCCTTGCGCCATAAAAATTCACTATTATCTGAGTGAACGAGTACATGAGTCTGTGAATGACTGAATGAGTGACTGAGTTAATGACTGAGCGAGAGGGAGTGAATGAGTTTGTGAAATAACGAGCGAGTGATTGAACGAATTTGTTACTGAATAAACGAGCGAGTGAATCAGTGAGTGAGTGAGAGAATGAGTGAGTGAGTCAGTCATTTAGTGAGCTGTTGAGTCACTGACTGAACGATCAAAAAGTGAGAGAGTAAGTGGTTGCACAACCAGGCTTTCAGTGCATCCTATCGGCTCGGCCCTTTGCATTTCCCGTCTTCTTGACAGTATTGTGTCTTTTATCTTCAATGGTATTGCTTTTTCAATTCATCCTTGCCAAATGTGCACACATGATTCATGTTGATTCGCACTACGCGAACACTACCTTTTCGACTTGACTGCAGGTGAGACACAACAGCACTTGCTCGATTGGCAGAGTGGGCTCTACAAGTTACGTAACCGTTCTTGGTTGCATAAGGAGTGTGCCCTAAAATTACAGTGAAAAGTAGAGAACTTGCTGCCTTTCAGATTCTCTTCATTTTTTACTGTTATACGGTGCCCCCGGCACCAGCGCTGTATGACGCTATCACCAAATGCTTTTGCGGTAGTCGGCAATCAGGGATTTCTCTCTGTATATTCGGACCACCCCAGAAACAAAGGAAGCAGTAGCAAAGCCTGGAAGCCAGCAAGAAAATCGGAGTATTTAGTTTCCGCAGGACATTAAAAAGCCGTTGTTGGCGATACGAGTAGCTTGCTGATAAAACAATTGCCTTCGATGAACGCTTAGTGTAAACATTTCTAAATTTTGCTAAATACAAGACCAATAACCGATTGCAACAAACCGATACTTAAGTTTGTCTGGGGTTCTTGATGAGCTGATCTACGGTTTCAAAAAAAAAAAATGTGGCAAATTACTCGCGTCTTTTTGCACACTTTTATTCGATCAATTGTTTACACGAGCTCACAATGCAATTTTATTATCGATTCTTAAGGGACATTTCTAGCCAACCAGAAATGGGGTTTTAGTGGGCATGTGGGTGGTGATTAAAGTTAAATATCTAATTGATATATATGCACGTTCACATCATAGGTGGCATCAAATACCAAAGATGGCATTTTGCCTGATGTCGCATTTGCCGTGAAGCCAAGTTCTTATCATTTCACAACAGGATCCATTAAATTCAGAATGTCACATATTTCCCTGTGCACCTATATACTCTCCAGGGGTAGTGAAATATTCCGGAATTTCAAACATTGAACAATAATATTTTTAGTTCGGTCCACTTACCCTTTCATCTTTATCACTATTAAGTGTGCTACCAGGACAGAAGCAAATAGTTTCCTATTATTTGCTTTTCTGTGGTTCCTGCTCAATGATAAAATCCAGGCGATGATATACAAATTCTTACCGTGTTTTGTTCCACCCGCCCCTAAGCGTCGAAAGGGGCCAGGGTGCATGTTTTGACTATTATTTACTTGTTTCGAGCGAAACTAGTACAGTTCTTTTGACTTGCAAACAAAAAGAAAAGAATGGCCGAAGACAATGCAGACAAAATACGATTTTGTTCAACATTTACTCTTCCCTTGGTGACACGCTGGTACTTCAATTAGCGCCGCTATTATTGTTTGCCCGTTTCCTAAATCTCTCCTTGCATAAACGACTTCTCATTAAACGCGCTTCGGGGCTCCCTAAAAGGGCGAGCCCATAGAGACATACTCTTTGATTGCCTCGATCTTCCCTAATTAACTATAAACTGCTAGACCGCCTTCAGCGGGTAGGCGTCACTAAGCTGTGCGTGCTAATTAAACCGTCTTGCCGAAGGTTTTCATTGAAGGTTCCAAAACGCTTCCAGGGCTGCAGGTTTAAGTGTACAAACGAAAACGCTTTTATTCGATAGTGTTGATTGGAAGAAAGTTTAATAGCGGCCCGAAGGGAGTGAAAGGCTGCTCAAGTTTGTTTCGGTCGTTAGAAACCTGATAAAGCCGGCTGCAAAGCAGCGGAGTACGGCCGCCGCTTACAAAAGGTGACCAAAGTTAAGCTTTACAGATTTCTTAAAATAGGCACTGGGAGGGAGGTTAAATACCCGGGCGCGTAAGATTTTCTTCCAAGTGGACGGAGAATGGATCAATAATAGCCACCGTCAGGCACTTGATTAAACCAAATCTATTAATGAACTTTTATCCTCTGCAGTCAACGTGAATTTTTTTCTTGGAAGCATAGCAGCCGTCGCATTTCTAGAGTAGTCGATTTGGTAACATTTTTCTAAAGGCCGTCGCGGCGGCTTAGTGGTTTTTGCACTCGGCTACTGACTCGAAAGACGCGGGGTGGATCCAGGCCAAGGGGTCGAATTTTGATGGGGGCTACACTGTAGAGGCCTGAATACTATGCGTTGTTACTGCACGTTAAAGATCCTCAGGCGGTTAAAATTTCCGGAGCGCTTCACTACGGCGTCCCTCATGGACTGAGTAACTTTGAAACATAAAGCTCCTAAAAACGTAACCTGTTCTGAAGCCAGCGTGTTCTCAGACATTGGCCCCTAAAATTGCCACTCAATTCGCGTAATTATGCATGCAAGAGGATGGCAGTCGACGCGAAGCTTCTTGCTAGTGTGTGCAGCTGTTGCGTCGGCCGTTTTTTACATTACGATAGCCGAAACAGAAAGGAAGCATTTATTAGATTGACCTGCTGCTGTACCACGTTGGTTGGGGAAACGTTGCGTCAACCAGGAGGAGCTTCACGTCAGTCGTCAGAGCCTTGCATGAGCAATTACGCAGATAAAGAGCCAAATCTGAAATGAATTCTAAACGAATGGTACCAAATGAAATTGTGTAGGAATTCGACAGCCCCTACGTTTCTAATGAAAACTTGCCGGATTACTGCGGTGCCAATAAAGCTCATTAATCGAGTTCACTCATTCAGGCGATTGACGCTGACAATTGTAATCGCACTGTGTGTCCTACAGGGGGCATAGTTATGTGCAGAGATGAATTGCAGGTATCTCTCAGCTACTAATAATAAGAAATCAGTACCGCATAATTTTGATTGCGCTGTGTTTTCACTGAACGTATCTGATTCAGTTTTAGGCCTGTCCCTTACGGTATGGGGTAGCCGCAAGTCCTGATTTCATTTTGATCATTAATGGGCTGAAGAGTTGCATCAAATTAAAGGGACTATCGAATAATACTTCCTTAATTACTGGCTGTGCGTAAGCAATAGTGGTAGATGGTGCGAAGCGCTATGTCGATATAAATAAGCATCGAACTCTCAATTTAAGCGTTATTGCGTCAGCGTAGTCAGGCTGAATCATTCGCGGCAGAGCCCACTGATAGACGTTTTCTTATTATTTTCATAGAGCGTCTACCGGTATTCCACAGTGGCAGAACCGGCCACTATTTATTTATTACTCTCCCTGTGGACCTCTGCTGTCGCCCTGCAATCGCTGTAGCTATTTTCCAGAAACCTTACCTATGCCTCTTTTATCTGCTGGTCTCGCAGACTGGATCTGAGATTTCCACATGATAAAATTGTTGTGTAATCCATCAGTGCAATGTATAGAGGGTGCCCAACGTAAAATCGACAAAGATTTAAAAAGAAACGAAGTTTTCACTCAATTGACAGAACTGAAATTTGCTATGAGTTATATAAAGCGTTTTCTGGTATCTTTCACACTTCGTCTTTTTGATTAAATTGTTGACATTGAATTATTTACTTTTTGAATACGCCTTTAAATGATTGGGGGTAAATAGGAATGTTGGCAAGCGCCAAAACATGATTCAACTCAGGTACTTCCGTCTAAGTAGCCTTCACATAGCCCTTTTCATGCGGCAAAAACGAAAGCGTAAGAAATTCTCACAACCAACACGCGCCAACGGGCTCCGTGCGCTGGAATGTGCCGCGATGGCACGCTCTCATCCGTGACTTGGTGAAGAGCCGCCTGTTTCGTGTTGTCTGCGTTGCCGACGACAAGGCTTCGCGTAGCGCTTGGCTCCGAGACAGCGCCACAGCCTGCTGGCGGTAGCAGAAAAAATGCGCGGCGCCCGTTTGTGCAGCGATAATTGCGCACTCGCGCTAACACAATGCCGCTGGAATACGTCGTTGCTCGTTACTGTCACACTCTTGTAATGCGAACACTACAAGAGTGTGACAGTTACGAGCAACGACGTATTCCAGCACTCTTGAAAGCGGCACGTGGCTACTAACGAAAGAGAAACAAATCAAAGTGAGGCACAACGGTCTGCAGGCGTTTGTCGACCTTTCTCGCAGCAGAAAAGCTTTAAATTTTATAGTACGTGTCTTGTTCAAGTCATACGAGAGCTTAGCATAGATGTCTGCACCCGAAGAAATGTTTCAGAGATGATTTCACAGTGTTTTCCGCCGAAGGAACGCACGCGACGAAGTCGTCCTTTACGACAAAGGAGCATTGGCCTGTAGAGATGTTAGAAAACTGATATGTGACAATGATGCCATAAACATCCACGCTTGAGAAGAGCAGAACCCACGGTAATGTGGCTTGGCACAGTTGCTTCAGCACTCTTCAGCCTCTGGTGACAAACGTTTGTCAACATCTTTTATATATAACGAACCTAACCAAGGCTCTAACATCATTGGTTTCTTGATAGGACTGAACCTACAGAGCAATACCTTTGTTTTTTTCTTTTATTTAAGATTTCGAGCCTTGCAGCGGAGGGAAATATAAACAAAAACGTAATAAATGCCCGTCTTTTCGACTGCTGGGAGTTTTCCTTTCTTGTCTTGCGACATTATTAAAAGGGGTATTGTAACCTTTTAGGTTATCGTAATATTACCACTTAATATTCCAAATGACTCTAGCAGGCTTCGACATACTTGTTGGCCATGTTTCCGATTCACCAAAGTGCAACATACAATGCCATTTTTTATTTTTAAGAGTGATGCTATATAACCTGCACTGTACGGTACACGTTGTGGCGGTCATAGAGCGAAACTTACGCATCTAATTGGGGTAACGGTGCCGAATGGCATGAAAAGAATAACGGATGGCGATCAGAAGAGCATAAAGTTCTCGAATTTACTGTACTGATATTGAGAATGAGCAGCAACCAGCGAAGTAACCATGATGAGGCCACCTGCGTTCACGGGCATTTGAAAGACATGACTTTTTTATATATCAAGGAAAAATTGTCCACGCTTTGAAAGGAGGATGCGAATGCACACAGGCTGGGACTGAGTATGCGCACTTGGCTGACGAATGAGGTCACTCGGTCATTCTCGATTTTTCCTTTTTAGCATGATATTTATTGCAGCTAAAAATATATATACAACCATTTACAGCGTCACAGAGACTAACACCAAACCAATATAGAACACAAACCACCTCCTCAACAACGCACTTACGCAGAAAAAAAAACAGCGCTTTGCTGGGAAATTTTCTTACCTCCTTGTCCGTGTGCCGTCGCACTGTTTCACGAGTACCAATGCTTTGAAGAGGATCAAAAATTGACAGAAAATTACGACACTCCGTAACGCGAAATTTGAGCGCAGCTCTTAGAGTGCAACCTGCCATCGATGCAAGGTGGCGTGTTACACTTCTAGCCTCTCACCGAGATATTCTCGTGGGAGCAACCTTCTTTTTCCTATTCCTCCGCCCTCGCCGTTGCAGGCGATGTTTCGGTCAGCTGCTGCCTGCCACGGTAGTCAGGCAGCGTGCTACGCCGACTAAGGCGACAACGCTGACGATAGCTACGACTACGACGCGCAATTCATGAACGGAAGCCTAAGAGCTGCACTCTAAAAGAAAGTTGCAACATGGTTTCCAGGCTATTTGTTCATAGACCTCTCTAAAATCAGTAACCACCTGACAAAAGGGCGACATTAATGAGACGGGAGACCTACATTAACGGTAATCAGTATGGTCTTTCCGGTGACTGAGGAGTCCAACAATGGGACGCATCAATGGACTGTAAAGTAGGATACGAAATCAAATTCACACCATTGCTGCTATTGTCGCTAGGCTACTGGTGGTGAGTCTATCTTGTATTTTAACTTATAATGACACCCACATGGCGGACATGAGCAGTTCTGAAACCAGAACTACTGATTCAAAGGGGCTCGATGGATAAAGGGGTAGGAAGCGCCTTTAAAATTCGTAATGCGACGCTATTCTAGCACAGAAGCACTGAGGCCAAACACTGATTAACAACAGCAACATTATATACGAGGAAGAAGCCCGACATGCCTTTATAGCGGAAAAGGACAAGATGAACGCCACCCTAAACATTTGGCCGAGGTCTGCCAAAGAAGTTCAGCTCGCACAATCTATGGACCATTTTAGAATAAACGACCAACCCGATTCGAAGAGCGGTTTTTCCAAGGAGTTGCCATATTCATCACAGTAATAACTTTTTGTGCAATGTTAGGGTAACAATCTTTTTTTTGACACAAAGGGTACTCGTATTCTATGGTACGCGCAAAACGTGATACTGTAAATTTAGTTCATCTGAATTAAGGAATCTAGAGTTACGCACCAAGCCGCATGGAGTGAAGCATTTAGACTTCGATTGCAAAATGTCAGAACACATGCAGATTTTTTTTTATTTTTTTATTTATTTATTAGTACCTCACAGGCCCCGAAGAGCATTGGGTGAGGGGGGCAAATCGTAAAAAAGGTATATACAGATGGAAAAAAACCGTAATATCGGTACAAGAACGCGGTACAAGTCAAATACAAGAAAGGAACATGAAATTTATACAAAACGGAGAAAATAACATCAGACACGAAAATAGAGGGGAAAAAAAAAGCGAAACACGAACATGAGAAAAAAAAAGCAACCATGGGTAACAGAAGTGGTAAATGGGAAAAGAACGTTAAGAACAAATGAAACTGTTGTACATTTCGAACATCACTATGGCAATAAATGTATACATAGATGTTTTTTAAACTCACCAGGATCAATGAAAGAGATTATGTTGTCAGGAAGATCATTCCAGAGTTTTATTGCTCTAGGTAATGCAGAGGAATTAAACGACAGGGTCTTCCCATATATCCGGTTGAAGCTGAGTTGATTGTGTAAGCGTTGTGAAGAGCGGAAAGGTGATGCCAGAGGTAACAACGAAGGACGGGTGTGAACATATTTATGGAACAAACACAGAAGTGAAATGGAGCGACGAATTTCAAGTATCTGTATGTCATTAAGGTTTTTAAGCTGGGATACACTTGCGAGGGGACTATAATTGCTAAAAATGTACCGGGCAGCTCTGCTTTGAATGGACTCGAGCATATCTATGAGATATTTTTGATGGGGAGACCATATAGGTGAGATAAATTCCAGCTGTGGGCGAACAAATGTAAGATATGCAAGTTTTCGAACGGAGCTAGGTGAGTTCCGAAGGTTCCGGCGTATGAAACCTAATGTCCTCGATGCTTTGTTGCAGACTGAAGAAATATGAGAGGACCATGAAAGATTTGGTGTGAACTGAATTCCAAGGTATTTGTACGACGTAACCCTTGATGAGGTATTATTTATGCAGTATATGAAGTTAGAAATAACATGCTTGCGGCTAAAAGTCATTGATTTACATTTATTAGGGTTAAGAATCATTTGCTAGTTTTTACACCAATCAACAATAATATCAAGATCGTTTTGAAGGGTCAGGTGGTCAGTCTCAGAAGCGATCTTACGGTAAACAACACAGTCGTCTGCGAAAAGGCGTAAGCGGGATGAAATGTTAGTTTAAGGTCTTATTTATTCTTCTTATATACCCAACTCAATTATACCGTGTCACGTGTTGGAAGAAACAGCTTCCAGGTAGATAATAACTAGTTGTTAACTCTTCATGCAGCAATACATGGTTGTACGCTGTAATGTAATGGAGTTCAACAAAGATGCAGATCATTTTACAGAACCATCTGATGCAGAAGCTTCGCTGAGAATGTTCGAACAGCTGAAAAACGTCGGTTTTTGCTCGTCTGAGGCTCAAGCACACTGAAAACACTGTCGAAATTCTCTGAACCGCGTGACGCAGCGAACAAGTCAGAAATGTATCAATTCTTCGTTACAAAAGAAGCAGTACGGGCAGAACAGAGGATTATACGGCTGCCTTTGGCAGATATGAAAGGCGGACGTCCTACTCAGATGCTCATATGCGCAACGGGTCCTGCATATTTTGTTTACAGTCGCACTAGGAGTCCTTCGCATATCTCCTGTCATTTTAGCAGCGTAGCATTTCTTGAATAGGCTTGACAGCATTACCATACTGGGCTGCGCTAAGCACAACAAAAGCTGGAATATATTCACCACTCTGCGCACGATGCATAGTGGATATCCGCGAATAATGGTATCACCAGTGCAGTCCATTCGAAGCATAGCAGAAGGGAGAGCAGTGAATAAGGTGCAGATGTATTGAATTATTCAACCGGGACTGCGGCGAGAAACTCAGCTTTCAAACCTCAAGAGTAATCATAACGAGGAAGTGAGAGCAGTCTGTTTTTTGAGTGGTTTCGAAAGCTTTTTAAAGAAATTCCAAAGCACGAAAGTAAACACCTTTACGCGTAGAGTACAAGCGACATGCAACAAAACGACTTCTGTTATGTCGTGTGCAAGACAGCGTGTGCCTGATGTTAGCAAAAAAAAAAAGAAATAAACATGCTCAAAATACACCTAAATTCGTGCTGAATGCAAAATAGCTAACCACACTCAGAACAGCAGTTATAAAGAAGCACTCCAAGAATAATATTCTCATAGAATCGACACCGCTGTCGACTCATGTTAGCGCTCAGCTGAACGCAGTGAAATATTATTCCGCCTACTGCATTTTCAGCGAAGATCCGAACTCGACTTAGCACGCCGGCCAAATCAAAACCGACAAGCAGTTGTTGTTTCGGTCCTACGCCCATACATCGTTCAAATCTCATACATGAAAGTATAAGATTTGAACCTAATCAGAAAGCATTAATATTATATTTTTCTGTGTGGAGCACGGAAAACGAACAAAGGTAACGAAACAAAAACGAATTTTACTTCGCGATTTACTGGAAATATCATTCGTGTCGTTGTATAACAGTTTCGATTGCAGGAACGTTTACCCGCTAGCTATTTTCTAGCGCCGAAATATGTCTGCCGCCCACTCACGTCCCGTAAAATTTCGATAGCGATAGTAGGGCTTGCTCATCAGCCCACTGTTCCACAATGCTTCGACGCTAGTGTCTCAATCATCTAGGAAGTGCTGCGCTTCGTTGCTCTCTGGTAAGGCGTTATAGGTTGGGCCCCAAAAAATCTAAAAAAATCGCCTGTAAGTGCTGTCGTCCTAGAACTTCGGGAGGCCAATGGCTTTAATCTCTATTGCATGCATGGTTAACAGCTTCGGCTGTCCCGCCGCACGCGGCATATCGCAGCCAGCAGTAGGCTTCCAAGCCAAGAGGTCTACCCTCAGTGACAAAAATCTCTTCACGTTGCCATGTTCCATGGAATCAAAATGCAGACAAGGGTACCCCATAATAACATTTAACAAGTACACTGGAATTAGTACCATTAACGTCCGTTCATATTATCGATCGCATTACTGACAAGAAAAATGGATTCCCATGGAAATATGTTCAAAATTTGTTCCTTTGCATCCTCATATCACATGCCAAGTTCGCATTGTCGGTAGACAAAGGCTTATTTGGTGGACAGAACTTTCCGTGCTTCAGTTTTTATTGCGATAACATTACAGTTGCCGTCGCATCAACGACAGCCGATGTCCGGTGTCATGAAATTCGCTGATCATTCGAGAGATGTCGCGTGACCTTGTCACATCCCCACAACTTTACCGCCGTGGCAGGTGGAAACTTAGTCACCTGACTAAGAGGAACCTACTCAACTGGGCAGGTGGGAATGAAAGTAGAGATTAGTCGGCATAGGTGACGTCACCTTGAAACGCCATCAAAAGCAATCTACCGTGCTGTCAGCGACCTAGTTTCTAGACTGCCACCTAGATAAAGAATCGAAATCTGACATTATGAATAAATATCTTACAAGCAAATGTCCGCAGTGTCACAACATGGCGGATACCAGCTACTGTGGCTAGCAGTGAAAATATGGCGCTTAATGAACCGACAATTGGAAAGAAACTGAGGCAAACACATGGGGAAGTTGCAACAGATCTGCGATAAATGTGAAATCCAATGCTATCGCATTTCTCTCTTGCGGTCATAATAGCGTACTAAATAATACCAGTAGTGCTGGTTTTTCTCCTTACCGCGCAGTGCACAAACTGATCTGAACGCTTCGCGCGTGGGCACCCTCTCATGGCATGCGGCTGGGCGCGACACTCCAGCCGTATCTGCGGTGTGCCTCGCGGGCGATTGATCGGTCTGGTCCGTGCTTCTTCTGCTGTCGTTTCATAGCTTTGAACCACATTTTTTGGCCATGTTTTTCTGTCGTAGACTCTTCCGTTGAACGCTGCTACCAGTGTTTTGTTTATGGTTTTACCTTTTACCTGATTCTTTTGTTCGGCCCCTTTACACCGTCGGCTATTTATCGCTTTTCGTTTCTTCCCGCCTTTTTATTATTTTCATCATCTTCATTTGACTACAGCGTTTTTTCAGTGATCGCTCAGCATCGGCCCGGCTTCCCCTCTCTTTATGCCTTGGCTCCGAAATAAGATTTTAGTTGTCAGTCAGCGCATGTGTCGGTCCTTACTTTCGTCCGTCCTCTTGTTCCCAGAGCTGTTCTTTTAGCCCCGAAAACTTCTTTTGAAAATGCTTTCTGGCTTGTTGTGCTGCAACATATTTTTTATGCGCTGTTTTGGCGTGAAAGTCCTGAATTGCATAAGCATATTACGTGCGAGACGGTGTTAGTAGCCGTTTGTGCTCTATTGTCCTCACTATAGTGCGCATCATTGTCTTTCTTTTTTTAATTTATAAAGCTCGGTACCTGTATGACCCTTATAAGTTTACCATGACATCTGCTGTGCGCTATCATGTGCCGTGTGCTGGCATGTGCTAGATGCTAGCATGTACTATATCTACATTAACATGTTATTTTTATGCCTTCGCATGTATTTACTGTTCTTTAATACCGGTGTATCCCTTTGTGACACAGCATTAACGATTGAGCACGCGATATTTCAGTTTTTTTTTAGAAGCGTCTGGCGCAGTTTCAACGAAGTCAGTCATGCCGGATATATTTGAGATCCCTGTTGAAGAGCACGACCGGCCCACTTTGTGCCTAGAAAAAGAGATGCTTTTCAAAAACAAGAAATAGAGATGGAGATCGTGAAGGCTTAGGGAATGTAAAGGAATTGCTGTCTGGAGCTGGAGATTTTTTATTCTCTCACGCGATGAATAATTTTATTTACTGAGAGTGGAGTTGTATTTTTGTCGCAAAAACAACTTGGGGTAGCAACAGAAAGAGTTATTTGAATATGAATATTTTTTTTAAAAATAGGGCTCAAAGTTCGTCACCGTAGAATTGTGCAGCGCACGTGAACTCCCAAACTTTTTTAAGCTATTAAAGTGGTTTTCATGAAATGGGGAGTTTGCAATACACAACAAGATATTTTGAGATTTTTCTGGATAGTAAAACATGGTTGGTTGGTTTATGGTTGGTTTATGGGGTTTAACGCCCCAAAGCGACTAAGGCTTTGAGAGACGCCGTAGTGGAGGGCTCCGGAAATTTCGACCACCTGGGGTTCTTTAACGTGCACTGACATCGCACAGTACACGGGCCTCTAGAATGGTGCTTGTCAGAAAATACTTATAGTCTCAGATTAAAATGTGTTTTGTTTTATTTATGTGCATTTTTTACGCAGTGTGTCATCTGTGTTGCATTGTATTTTTTCCCTGTATTAATAGCAATGGCCTCAGTAGTTGCTATAAGGATCAAAGTGTTCAAAAAAGAAGCATTTATGAGGTCAAGGGTCGCTACATGGATATTTCAATTCAATAAAAGCAATCTACCCGACGTTTAATCATTTCATCATGGAAAAGAGAAGCAATATCATTAATGCGTTCATTTATAGCATTGCTGCGGTGAGGCCCTTATCTTGATGCACAGCATTTTCTCGCAGACAGAAACAGCATAGAGCGGGATGCTATAGACATTTAGATTAGGTATTTGGCTTTCGTTTTCGCATATTGCTTCTTTGTAGTCTGAGGGATGGACACTGCGCTACGTACTCAAGCATTGATTGCGTCGGGGAGAAACATTAAGGCGAGACACTGCGTAGTAACACGACACAACCATCGCTCTTGTTCCAAATGTTCTTTGACATAGTGTTTGGTCAACAAAGCGACTTTGGTAGTTATTAGAATGTTTTCAACACGATATTTCACCCATAGCAGGGTGATATCTACATCTAATGTTTCCCCGCTTTCCATTTAGTTTTATTGTAAACATTTCATCAGCCAAAAAACAATATAGGGTAGCCGTTTGCGATATTCAACGCAAATATTTGTCCCCACTATGGTTGCATATGTACGTTTGTTTTTTTTTTGTTTTGTGACGAATAGCAATAGCTGCTCAGAGACTTCCTGCATGGTTCCAAGCAATGCAGAAAGTTGGGCGAGTTGGTAATACATGTTGAACTTAGCAAAGCGCAATAAAAAGACTGGGACAAGAAGAAGAAGAAGCACGCAGGACAAACGCTTGACATCAACTAGTTCTTTACTCGGGAAAAAAACACATATATACAGATACATAGAGGGCGGAAACAAATTATTAACCAAACAATGAATCGGCTTTATCACAAGTGTGTTTAGCGTGAACAGGTATCAAGGTAAGCAATTTCCTTGCGGGATAAGGTCAGGGAAGGAGTGCTGATACAAGTTTCAGCTTTCTTTACAATGCGATATGCCTCTATAATTTCTCTGTCAAGCCTATTTTTTCCTTTACCTACATACACAACGTGTCGCACCGGCTTAAAAAAGTGGCCGAGAAGTGCGGGGTATCCGTCGTGTTTTCAGCGCCCAATAAGCTCTCACAAATGTGTCGAGCTGTGAACGAGGTCAATGACCATCCTGGGTGCACAACGAAGCATGCCACCCGTTTCACAACCTGCGTCACAGGGGTGGTATACGAAATTCCGCTCTCGTGCAAGAAGTCGTACATTGGCCAGACAGGCAGGTGCCTGAACGATAGGTTGAGGGAACACCGTCGTGCTGTGCAAGCTGTAGCAACGGATGGGCACCTAGCAGAACACTGCAAGTCGTGTAAAAAATGTAAAGCAAATGAGCCGCAGTTCAATCCCACACGCACGTGCGGTAAAGGAAAAAATAGGCTTGACAGAGAAATTATAGAGGCATATCGCATTGTAAAGAAAGTTGAAAATTGTATCAGCACTCCTTCCCTGACCTTATCCCGCAAGGAAATTGCTTACCTTGATACCTGTTCACGCTAAACACACTTGTGATAAAGCCGATTCATTGTTTGGTTAATAATTTGTTTCCGCCCTCTATGTATCTGTATATATGTGTTTTTTCCCGAGTAAAGAACTAGTTGATGTCAAGGGTTTGTCCTTCGTGCTTCTTCTTCTTCTTGTCCCAGTCTTTTTATTGCGCTTTGCTAAGTTCAACATGCATGGTTCCGTTGTCCATTTTTTTCACCCGTCGCTCATATCTGTCATACCCGTAAACCATCTCGTTCAACTGCTAGATCGCTGAAATCTGGTCAAGGTGTAGTTTGTTCCTAAGTGATAAAAAGGTTGAGAAGTGGAAGCTAAGATAAGGTGCTATACAATGGTCGCTTTTTTTTTTTTGCCCCGAGGCAAGTCAAGGCGTCTAGAAGTTGCTTTTTCCTCTAGTTATGGACCCTTAAGAAAACATCTACCGAGAAAACGCTCTTTGATGTGGGCATACGCAAGAACGTAGCTTGCCGGTTAACCTAAACACCTAAATATTGTGCAACCACTTCCCGCCCTAGATTAGGAAGTAAAAAGCACTAACCAAGGAACCTGGCGAGGAGCGTCTGTTTGCTATAAGCGACATGCATGCATCAGAGTTGAATACCTCATAAAAAATTTGGCGCACACACGGATTGCTGGCGTGGTGGGGAACGAATCTCGCCGGTGCGCGGCGCACACGATTCAAGAACCTTCGAGAAAATTTAGCTTATTGCTGACGGATAGCGCGTATCGTTCAATGTGTTGAGTGACCACCTCTCCACTTCATACTAGCATGGCGGCGCCGGGTCCAAAAGGTGAAAAGAAGCAGCTGGAGCTTTGCAAAAGCCTCTATCCTCGCCTGACCAAGATGCCCAGATTTTTTTGCGAACCATTTTTGTATATACGTTCGAAAGTAAAGAAAATTTAATTTAATATAATGACGTGAGCTTGGATGGGCAAAATGAGAGAGCGTTGTACAGTCGACGATATGTGGATGTACATGCCTGCTTGTCGCTAAGTTACGAGCAGACGCGGCGCGCCCTACCTAAGAAGGACTTTTAGCGCAGTCGTTCAGCCTGTTCCGTAAAAGAAAATTAAGAAAAGCGCTACCGTGTGACTCCCGGGCAACGCCGCTGTCGCCTAGCGACGGACCTGCGAGGGAGCGCGTGCCTGTCTACGGGACGGCCCATCGTGGTACGCCGGTTGTCAAACTGTCGCAGTGCCCGGTGAACAAATTGCGCGCGCTCTGTTTTGATTGCCTCATTGGTGTATTGCTACACTTGGATGCAAGACCCCTCCTGTATTATAGCCTCTCTCCAGTGTATCTTCTGCATGTGTTGCATTGTTTCGTAGTTCTCTTTGTATGCGTTCCTACGAGTTATTAAAAATCTGTGTCGTCTCACTGCTACAGAATGTTTGTTTTCTTTGTGAACCTTTCACTCCGCTCATTCTCTGGCTTTCCTCTGGCGAAGGCTGTGCACAAAATGGCCACCATCTAGTGTCACACGGTAGCTTGTTCCTGGCTGAACTTGTGACGCTGAGTCGAGGACATCTCCTTAGAGATCGGAAAAGCTGCCCCCACATGCTCGAAGGGTGTTTTGGTGTGCACGCAACAAGTGCGCATTGGGGACAGCGCACCGCAGGGCTCGGACACTACGAAACACTTTTTCTGTGAGTGGTACCATTACTTTTACAGCCGCCTTGTAAATGTACCAACGCGTTTATCAAGAAATGCAGTTTTTTTACTCAGCTCAGCCTGCCGGCAACCTGATTATTCTACGCTAACTGCTGTGCTTTATTAATCTCCGCGCGAGGTGCTTTAGATCTGATATTCTTGTAGGATGTTTAAGTTTTGCGCATGTACTCCTGTAGTTCATAATTTGGCATTTAGATGCTAGCAGTGGCGCGAAGGTAAGTTCACTTACGTAATAACAATATGCTTCTGTTCACGTATGTCTTGGTGTACTCAAGGTAGTGTGCTCGGTCCTTACCTTTTTCTCAACTGTATAAATTGGCTACGTAGCTCGAGAATCCGATTTCTAGATTTTGATTTCTTGCTGATTGTGTCATATACCAAAATATTACCAACGAGAATGACTCTATAATCAAAATATCTCTTTAATCAGAACAGGACACGTAAGCTGATGACTTTCATTGTTGCTAATGACATTAGTCATCTAAAAATAATACTTACGTCCATTACCAGCTCGCGATCTCTTATTATTGTGCATTATTATATTTGGTCTCTGTGGTCATATAATTTTACTCCTTCGTTCGGTGTCTTTTGATTTTTACAAAGGGGTGGGGGCCTGTAGCATCGCCATCGCCATCAGCAGTGCGGCACCGCCTTGCCTGTAGCACGCGCCTGGTAAAATAAAGAAAAGCTGAAACATATAGCACGGCCTGTTTACCTCGTCCGCCGAAGCACACGCTTTGTAGCGTATAGGAAGGTCTCCTTTCCTTACATATTCTTTCCTTGATCGGCTTACTGCGCATGTCTCTTCCTCCCTGTTAGTTCTAGCCATTATCATATCAAAAGAAGTTCATTTACTGGGGCGTGCTAATTTTCTCAGCGTTGAGCTCACTTGTTTCAATTCCAGTGAGATAAATAGCCCATGCATTTTGAATTGAACATTCCCGTTAACTCGTGATGAATAATGTGAGGCAAACAGAAAACAGTTACCTTGACTTGATAAATAGCCTGACTTCCTTTCTAAGGAGTCTCAGGACGTACAAGTACTTCCTGCAACAGTTGTTTCCTGCCCTCAGACTTCAAGAGTAAGCAATTGGCAGGAAACTAAAATTTCTTCATAAAGCCGTCTGCTTTTGATAGCGTTGACGTGGTGTGGGCGGTGCGTTATAACGTTCCATGCCCACTGCCGTATTAGGGGATGCGTTTTTGGACGCTTTCAATTTTAGACAACACGCCATTCAAACACACGGAAGAAGAAGGCGAGACAGCCGTCAGCCTAGCTCAGCAGGCATAGCACCGCATTCTATATGCAGAGGTAGTGAGTGCAGATCACACGGGAGTATGCGGTTGACTTTCCTCCCTTCTTGTGTAAAACCCCTCGTGTCTAAAACAATCCACAATTCTATTGCGCCTGTAGTCAGCAAAATCACACACGGTTTTTCAGAACGGTTTTTGCTCTGGAAACACTGTGATTTAGCCCCAGTACACTACCTGTTTCAAGAGGACTATCGAAAGTTGGCGCGTCACCTGCACCGGCACCTCATCAAACCCTACACGGAATACATGGTTTGCCGCGGTTTCTCATCAAAACCAGCGTTACAAGCGTCTTCTACACCAGCGCGAGCCTTTTCAAATACCACGTCATTGATAGGGGAACTTCTTTGGGGCTAGTATAATCAGCTGCACCCATGTTTTTTTTTTTTTTACTGATGTCGCCGCCGCGGTGGCTCAGTGGCTATGGTGCTCGGCTGCTGTCCCGAAAGACGCGGGTTCGATCCCGGCCGCGGCGGCTGGAATTTCTTTGGAGGAGAAATTCTAGATGCCCGTGTACTGTGCGGTGTCAGTGCACGTTAAAGAACCCCAGGTGGTCGAAATTTCCAGAGCCCTTCACCACGGCGTCTCTCATAACCTCAGTCGCTTTGGGACGTTAAACCCCATAAAAACCAAAACCAAAAAAACTAATGTCAAAAACGTGTAGAAGAAAGGTTCTCTTCTCTTGCGCTTTCGTTAATACCAGTCTCAAACTTTGGCCTGTGTGGTATACTTATATATTGAACCTCTGCATTCCTACCCTTGACTCCATACATATTGTTACACCGATTACGCTGTGGGGCGGGGCGCTTCGCGCAGGATAGAAAAGAACGACTCTAAAGCGCGATAACTCTGGCTCTCGTTATCCTGACCGTGGCCATTCCCTGCTTTCAACCACATTCTCGCGCACCTTGTAGCTAAACCTATTCTCATTACAACTGATTGGAGTTCCTGGGCACCCCTGGACGTCGCAGAACCTCGATGCATCAGACGCTTGGCTGGACTACCACCTGACCGAACAGCCTTGGCGAGCCACGACTGATAAGGACATTCTTCGCACACGACATCAAGGGCAAGGACATTCTTCGCCGCGAACCTAACGCATCGGTCAGCCGTAGACTTTCTCTGATTAAATAGATGAGTATGTCGAAGAATGACTGACACACGACCAACGTGTCAGCAAGTATAATTGAAGGAATTCAGCCACACAGCTCGCTAAGGCGGTCTTGTTTTTGTCCAGCACAGCGCTACTGTGGTTCGAGAAGCACGAAGACACACTATCTGCGTTCGACAAGTTCGAGGACGAGACGACTACGTGCTTTGGATATTCCAGATTTAAGAAATGCAAGGCGCAACAGACCTTTTCTCAGCGACAGAAGTTGCCTGAAGAAACATGCACGACTTAATCGAGGAAGTCCTGAAACTCAGCTGTATTTTAAACAGGCGCATGTCCGGAGAAGAAAAGGTTGGCCATCTTTTAAATGGGATTATCAGGATTTTTATCATTTTCTGATCAGCAGGGACACCCTTGCTGGTACCAAAGATGTTATTCAGCAGTGCCGCACGTTCGATGCGTTGAAGATACGGCCAATTTCACCCAAATTAGGACGTCTTTCTAACGTTACAACGCTCGCCAGCGTTGACTATACCATTCATGACGATCATGCCTAGCTCGTCCGCAGAGTTGTCAGTGAGGAGCTCAGCAAGCATTTGCAAGGAGTCGGCGTATCAGCTAGTCAGCTACGAACGCGCTATTTAGGCACCGCATGCTGAACCCTCCGCCTCGTGGTCCTGCCAGAGAGAGCGTTCGGTCTCCTCCTACACTCATGGTCGGGCCCCGGTACCTACGGGTTTCATCACAAACGGACGTGCAATATGCAGCTTCTCACGTCTACCGACCAACCACCCTCCGTTACCGCGGGCACCTACCCCCTTCTTGACTAGCCGATCTGTTACAACTTGGGTCATCGAGGACGCATTGCGCGGTTCTTTTCAGCGCCGGCGACAGCAGGCCGCACGATCTTGGACCCGATCTTGTCTGGGTTTCCGGGACAATGGTTCATGGAACCAACCTCGTGAACAACCACCTTGCTCTGTCTCCTTTCGAAGCGACTTTCCCGCTTTTGAACTCAGCTTCATACCACCACCCCCCCACCGAGGCTGGTGGCCATTTCCGCACCGCCGCTCCGCTTCACCGCTGGGAAACTAGCAGGAGCGGCCGATACAGGTGAGGTCGCGATGCGGAACAGTCATCTTCGCCAATTCTTCTTCCTGCTACGATGTTGAACAACAAAGTGCATGTTAGTGTAAACGGTGTAAATGCATTCGTTTTAGTGGTCACCGGGGCCGCAGTCTCCGTAATGAGCCTTTGTTTCAAAAATCGCCTTGGACCAATGGTAATGTTTGCTTTGGACCAAAGCGCCAGCTTTCGCGGTGTTGGCAGATAACATTTGCGCCCTATGGGTATCTGCAGTGGGTGAGTCGCAATCGCTGGGGAAACGTATGCCGTAATTAGGACATGCTTCATATAAAAGAGTGACTTCGTGTCATCAAACTTTGAAAAGTAACATGCTTTCCATGTAGTGACTCGTCACAACAGCATTACGAAGGACGTTGGTATTTCGAAAATTACGTTGTATTCCTGTGAGCCCCGCCCCAGAAAAGAATGTTACAGTAATGGAGCCTGGCGCGTTATATTTAGCCAAGATTTCTTTTGAGAAAGGGTCCTCGAGAACTCAAAACAACCTTAGAATGAGAATGGTAAACGGCAAAAAAGCTAAAAATACCCATGAAGGTAACAATACTGACGCGACGGGCATAATATTTCCTAGAGTTGGACGCAGGAAAGCAGCCACTCCATCGGGAATGGGAAGAATCAAAGGGGCACTCCGCTACCAACTAGCTCCATTTGTTCCTAGAACGCAGGGCCTGCGAGAGAGAGCCCCAAGACTTTACTAGGACCACTGTTTTTATTAAAGAGCCCCTTTTAGGCGCCAGGCTGCAAAGTCGAAATCCTGTTGAGACGTCTCTAGGTGCCCAATTGGTTTTAGCAAGCGTTGACCCCAAAAACTCAAATAAAATTCGGGGATAAACATGGCGTAATCAAAAATAGACGTTTGAGAAAGTGTTTTCACGTTTTATTGAGTATTGCGCTTTCTGATTAGAGCTCCATCGAGTTCTTCACGCGTAATGTCAGCAAATGTTCGTGTCATTCGAAAAATTAACTGCTGAGAATCTCTCCCTTCCTGCGCTGGACCCCCTTCTGACAGTCCTTTGGCGGAACTTCGGTCCACCATATAACTTTAGTCACTTGAAAACTAGCAGTGCAACTACTCCAACATCATTCCTTACTGGAGTAGGATCCTGGGAATCGGGCCCTTCACAATCCTGGCATTGACTGCAAACTGTTTCTTATTCTTCGTGTTTTTTTGCTTGTCGCTGTTCGAGGCCTCAGTGGGCTTCGTAACAGAGAGCGTAAGCCCCCCTCCCCCCCCCCCCCCCCAAAAAAAAAAAATAGAAAAGCCCCTCTTATATTCGCGCTAGCGCAGTCAATGATGCCTCATTTTCAACTTCTGTTGCTCTGCTTACTGCGCTTGCAACTTTATTTTCAATGAAGACGAGAAACGGCAGGTGAAAGTTTGCACGGAAATGTTTTTTTTTTGTAAGCACGCACGCACAAGTACTTACTTTCAACGTGACCTTTATAGTGATGTAATTCTTCTACTTGCTGCTAATGCTACTTCTGTTGTTATTTCTCATCATCATCATCATTATTTATTGTCCCTTAAAGGCCCCTGTCGGAGTATTACATAAGGGGGAGCGTATACAAGGTTGATGTGGAAAACAAAGGTCACAAAAATATAACAATGCAATGTAGGAACATAAAGAGAAGTAAAGAACGCGATAGGTAGAACGGGGCCCGTAAAAAATGCTTTTAGGCCATAAGCACCACACATGTCGGCGAAGGGTTAGGGCAGCAAAACATAATAGAGGAAAAAGGATTTCATATAAACACAATCGAAGAATAAAAAGACATGTGAACCTAGGTGATCTAACAACATCGCCTTAAACCTTGTCGCATCGCGCACATTTGTCAGTGAGTCGGACAGAAGGTTCCATTCTTCAATTGCGGTCGGAAAGAAGGACTTGTTAAAAGCATTGGTGGAGCCATGAAGTCGTTGGACGCTATTGAATTAAAAAGGCGGCGCGATGTACGAAAGGGGGGAGATATAAGGGAACCACGGAGATAGGGGAAATTGAAGTATAACTTATGGAACAAACAAAGGCGCACAACTTTTCGTCGGAGAGCTAAGGAAGTGAGGTCAAGTGATCATTTAATGGAGCTTACGCTGGAATGAAAGTCGTATGTTGACGATATGAAGCGTGCTGCACGGTTCTGGACGGCTTCAAGCATGTTAATTAGGTAGGACTGATGAGGACTCCAGATCGCGGATGCATACTCCAGCCAACTGCGGACAAAAGTTTCATATGCCAGTTTACGTATGTTAGCGGGGGAAGAGGGAAGTGACCTTCCAATAAAACCAAGTGTACGTGAAGCGTCGACCGTGATTTTTGTAATATGATCAACCCAAGTTAATTTGCTATTGATTGTGATGCCAAGGTAACGATAAGATTCAACTTGTAATAGGTCCTCAGAAAATAAAGAGTAAGGATAAGTTAAATTGGAGCCTTTCCGAGAAATTTGCATAAAACTGCATTTCCTAATATTCAGTTCCATCATCCACAAAGAGCACCAATTTTCGATGAGCTTCAGATCGTTTTGGAGGGCAGCTTGATCGTCTTTAGAATTTATACGCCGGTAGATAATGCAGTCATCTGCGAAAAGACAGATGGTGCAGGAGATGTTGTGTGGGAGGTCGTTAATAAAAAGAAAGAAAAGAAGCGGACCCTACACAGACCCCTGTGGTACTCCGGAGGAGACGGAAGTAGAATTTGAAGGAAATCCGCTTATTACGGTGAACTGAGAGCGAGCTGTAAGGAAATTGTGGATCCAGTCTAATACCCCTGTCACACGGGCATTTCGAAGGCCCTCGAATCGATAGTCTATCGACTCGAAGGCGATCGAGCGCTGCTACACGGCCAGTTTGAATGGCCATCGACTCAATAGTCTATCGAGTCGACGGAGCAGCCCGGAACTCTATCGAGATTTCGAGGGCCTTCGAGCGTTGCCCAAGGCTGCTAGCATTGCTTCGACCGACAACAAACATGGCGGCGCCCTTCAAAGCCGGACCCCTCGCTTCGGACTGAATTCTCGTTCTTGCTGCCTTTTTCTGTCCGTTCACTGGTCAAAAATGGGGCACCGGTCTTTTACTTCGTCTCATCTTGCCTACAAGAAAACGTAGAAGTGATAAATTTGCTTTATTTTTTTTTTATTTAGAGTGACGATTCTGCCGCTGCTAGGCCTAAGAGAGTCGGTTTGTTGACAGTAATGGTTCCCGTTTTGACAACCAGATGGCGCCACTAGAGGCTGAGTTTATTTTTGCGTCTCTGCAAGCATACGCTGAACTAAATGTGGGAATGCGCCTGCATTTAGCGTACGTAAGCGTGCATACGCTCGTGGTACGTACGTAGACAGCATAAATTTATGCTCTTTTCTCACTGTATCTGTGTGCGCCGCGAGCGACGACGTGGTGCGCACAGCAAGAAGCAGCAGCGGCGCGGCCGTTCCAACTCGCCCGGGCGTCAACACATCAGAACAGGTCCTAGTTTTTGCGGCGAGCGAATCCGCTTCGCTTGCCGGATTTTTGAACAAGTGTGAACGCGCCTTATGACTGCAAGAAAGTGTATTTGAACATTTAGTTAAGTTTCGTCAATATATTTTTGTTATTTGCGCGAAACCGAACGTAGCGTTTGTGGCGCCACACGAGCTTGGCGTAAGACGCGAGAACCATTTCAATGGCCATTGAGATTTGCCGTGTAGCAGCTCCACAACTCCCTCGAGTTCGATGGCGATCGAAAATCTCGATGGCCCTCGACTCGATGGCCATTGAAACTGGCCGTGTGACAGGGGTATAAAACAAGTGGGTGAAGGTGAAGACCTGAAAGTTGTAACATAAGACGTTGATGTGGGGCACGGTCGAATGCTTTGGAAAAATCAAGCTAGATGACACCAATTTAGAACAAAAAATCAAGGTTTTAGTGAAGGTCCATGGTAAACTCAAATAACTGTGATTCACATGAATACCCGTGACGAAAGCCATGCTGATTTTTCAAGAAGGAGTTGGAATTCAGGTGGGATGTAATATGCGAGTATATAATATGCTCAAGAAATTTACATGGTATGTAAGTTAATGAAATAGGACGATAATTCGACGGGTCGCTCCAGCTGCCTGCTTTGAACACAGGGACGACTTTGTTAATTTTCCAGTCACTAGGTATGGAACTGTTCGCAAGAGATTGATCAAAGATTATTTTTAGAAAATGAGAAGATACATTTTTTGTAGCTTTTAATATCTTGGCAGTGATGTTGTCAGGCCCGGCAGCACTGGATAAGTTTAGCTTGTCTATCAGAGCACAAATGCCAGTAGTAGTGATGTTGATAGGGGCCATCGCATAAAAGTTTAAAAATCTTGGTGTGATGTATTCCAGGCAGGTTCATGTGTGCAGACTGATGTAAAATAAGAGTTCATGACGTCAGATCGAAGTTTTGGAGGCACCTGTGAACCATCTAGATATAAAAGGGTAATGCAATGAGTGTTGCCTGATTTGGGGGATAACATCCACCTGAATTTCTTTGGGTTTGTTAGTAGAATGCCATGCAGATCATTGTGGAAAAACTTTCTTTTTGTACACCTTAGGAGGCGCGTGTAATCTTGTAGGCACGAGAAATATTTATTCCATTTATAAGCCAGTGCAGTTCTTTTAGCGTCACGAAAAAGACGCTTTTTCTTTTGAGAAAGCCTCCTTAAGGAGTTAGAGTACCAGGGCTTGTTGGAGTAGCCGCAAATGCATATAAGCGGAACATAGGTCTCGACCAGATTTGAAAGTTTGTTTTCTTCGACATACCTATTAGATGCGGACTGCTTGAAACCAAACCAATCTCTCTAAACCTTTCTTAAAGTGGGCAACAAATTGTAAACTAGCTTGACAAGCGACCTCTTCGCTTGCCAAGCAGCCGCAGGCATGCGGGCACTCGCTATGCTCAATATGTACGAAGTTTGAGCAAAATAATATTAATCACAAAAAGTTATCGCATATACAGCTTGAACAATTTTACAAGGTACCATGAGATTTAGAGATGCTACGTGAAGTGTACCCTTATTATTGGAGCCACAGCAGCTTATCAGCGTTCTGTCTTCTTAGAAAAAACGCAGACCACGTCCCTGAGCCGAATCGGAACAGATCATACGGATGCTTTGGCTCGATACAGGTTGTCTTTCTCTAGTTTTCCGTATAGCTCTCCAAGCGAGTAGGGCATCTGAGGGCCAATCACAGTATCAGCGGCTGCGATCTATGTAAGTATCCAGCATTTACATTGTAGTTCCTGCAAATGCAAATATATGTCAAAACACAACTGCCAAGGCGCCGAAACGTCTGAGACACGTGCTTAGAAGTTTCCGCAGTATATGTCACATATTTAATGCAGAAGACTCTGCTGTAACGCGGCCTTTTTCAGGGCCGTCGAGGATTTTTTGAAGATAAAGACGACCATAATGACGACCGCGCGCTGTAAATTGAGGCATGCATCTGTATCGGCTCATCTCTCTTCAAAAGTGCAGAGGCACAGTGCCTAATGCTGAATCGTTATTTCCTGTGCTTGCGATTGTTTGTCAACACACATGATGACCTTCCACCATTCTAGGTGGCTTATGGGGTCTGTGGAGGTTTCACGTCCCAAATCGACTGAGGCTATGAGAGACGCCGTAGTGAAGCTCTCCGGCATTTCGACCCCCTGGGGTTCTTTAATGTGCACTGACACCTTACGGCACACGGGCCCCTAGAATTTCGCCTCTGTAGACCGCCGCGACTGAGTCAAACGAGCGTCTAGAGAAAAGCAGAGGAGGAAGAATTTGATTCGGTAAAATAATGAAACCCGTCTGTTTCATTGCGTATTGCTTGAGACTGCTTTATTTATTCACTGTCAGAAACAACCACTGCAAAACAAGCCACGCACACCGTTCCATGCCGAAGTGGAGAATTCATGCGGTTGCAAGACGCTCTGAGCAACGCCGAAGCCCAGCCGACTAGCAGCAAGAATCAAGGCTTGCCCGGAAAAAACATTGCCTGTCAGCACTCATGAGCGAAGGAATGACCTCGGTGAAAGCGAGTGAGTGCGTGCTCTGGATAGACACTGCCTGCTCTGCCCTCCTCTCAATGTTTCTCATGTGCCGCGCTCACTCCGGCAAGCATTCGTCTTACTTTTTTGGCCGCCGTGACAGGCACCTGCTAGGCTAGCCCTTGCATTATGTATAGTATATATACGCGGAAGTAAGCATCGCAAGTGCGCAGTGGAAGAAATGGTAGTAAATAATGAAAAATAACGCACTAAGCAGACGTCTTTAGAACTAACATACCCGTTGGCGGAAGCCTGCAGGCACATTATGGTGTGCGCGCAATTACGAAACTGCCTGTTTGCTAGGCCCAACCCACAAGTATAAATTGCGCTCCCAGGCCCTAATTTATAAGATGCATACGATGTTTCGGGGCCGCGGCGTATTCCTAAGAGCCGTCTGGGTGTAGCGGAAGAGACTATTGGTAAGTGTTTACGATGTCCTTATTGTCGAAGCAAATGCACACTACGTTGTTACTGCGTCATATAGGAACGCCGGTGTCAGTATTTTGTCCTTTTCGCGAAGTACAATGATTTAAGATAATGGGGGCAGACGAAGCGGTGGCTATAGCAAGCATTAAACGGTGATATTTTGTTTAATTTTGTGAGCGTGTTCTTGGAGTTCCGCGCCAAGACTTTTTGAAAGCACCGTATCTTGTTCTGGATATATACGTAACTTCGGCTCCTCATTAAAGGCAAAACTCCCGGAACAGGCTTGGAAAAAAAAATTTTAGTAATTCGACGGTAGTTCTCTCCATGCAATACGCTCGTGGTGATGGTTGTGGTGCGCAAAAATATTGTTCTTAATAAAGAAAGAGAGGAACAGATAAAGTAAAGGGAATGGCCTGGAGGACAAGAAGCTGCAGTTTACGAGCGAGCCTTAGTTGAAAACAGATTTTTCGCACACTTTATGGTTACGGATTTAATTCTTATAGGCGGATGCTTTTTCACATAATGGCATTCGGACGTGACTTAGCTCCATTAAGCGATGCGATAGATTTCATCTCATTATGCTAGCAGTACTCCTCAAAGCTGTCGCTTGATGGTTCAGGCAGACCTGCGCCATGTGCGAGACTGGTGCTCCCAGTGGATGATGATGCTCAACTCTAACAAATGTAAGTGCATGTCCTTTCACCGCCGTCGCACTCCTCTTGTTTTCAAATACACAGTCTAACTCCCCAGTTGACCTCGTCCAGTCATATAAATACTTAGGTGTCACCATTTCGAATGATTTATCTTGGCGTTTGCACGTGACTAACCTTATATCATCTGCTAATAATACACTAGGTTTCTTAAAACGTCACCTACGGGAAGCCCCACAACACGTAAGACTACAAGCTTACATCTCATTCGTTAGAACTAAACTTGAACACGCATCACCCATCTGGAGCCCTGATCAAGAATATTTAACACACGATATCGGAGCGGTTCAAAACAGCGCAATCAGATTCATTCACTCCTCATACTCGTACGACGTGAGCATATCATCCCTCAAATCGCAGTCAGGTCTAGCTAATCTTTCTACTCGCCGTCGCATAGCCAGTCTTGTCCTGTTTCACAAGTTCTTTTATTCACCACTAAAACAAGAACCATACATTTGCGCTCTTCCACAACGCAGGTCCCATCGCATCGGTCATTCTCTTCAAGTTTTGCGTCCACGTGCCCGTACCACTGTTTTTGCCAACTCATTTTTTTTATCATGCAGCAGCTGACTGGAACGGCCTTCCCCATAATATTACTGCCATAACATGTTCATCTTCGTTTTCAAGCACTGTTGATTCCTGCACTTCGTAAACCCCACCCCTTGTGTAACACCCTGGAAAAGGGTCTTTAAGGAAAATAAAGTGAAGTGAAGTTCCTCCGTTCGAATGTGGCCCTATTTAAAGCAGGTAATCCGGAAAGAAAATGGTGTCCGAAACTAAAATGATTAGTTGAAGGAGTGCTGACTTGGTGCAGAAATGGCACGGCAGTGCAGACTAGATTTAGTGCTTCAAAAAAAAGTACAAAATGCAGCTAGAAATCAACTCTATCCGCTTAATTGTTTCACTGGTGCTGGTGCACGGAAACATCTGCTTTTACACTACGCGCTGGAATTCTGTGCTCACAGGCAGAGGAACATACCTGTTGCATTACCCTTTTGAAGATTTAATTAGGCGATAAGACCGCTCTTCATAAAAAAATTCACGATGTCAAACAGAACACACCTATTTTCTTATTCCTCGGTATTCTGAGCACAGAGTTCTGTATGACAAACTAGGAGTGCCACTAAAGCAAACGGTCATGGTTGGTATTTTAGGCTGAGGTGTATATCGAGGTCTCCATCTCAGGTATTTTTAGATTAATAAGACTCTGAATAAAAGAAAGACCCCATCGCCGCTTGCTATCTATGCTATAAAAGTGTAAAATCTAACGTCGCCCTTAAAAATTAACGTCGTACAGTTGCCCTTCCTGATCGGAAAACTGTGTACGTCCTCCGCGAAGCACTTAATGGGATGACCAACTCACTTCTTCAGGCCTTTGAGGATTTTTCACTTTGGAGAAGTTCAGGACCATCTCAAAGTACGTCGTGCATGTCTCACCAGGCACTCGTGCACACTGCAGCAAAGCCTGCTCAGCGCATTTCAGTTTTGCAGCGCTATCTCCCAAGCAGTTGCGGACCATTTCCATGAAGCGGTCCCAGCTCTTTATGGACGCTTCCTGATTGTCAAACCGCGTCAAGCTGGTACCGCCCAAAAAGAAAGCAGCACTGGCCAGTTCAACGGTAGCATTTCAACTGTTATACTAATTTGCTCCCCGGCAGGCGATTGGTGAGCCACTCATCAATGTCTGCCCAATCTTTCCACAAAAGGTCTGCGGTTCGCGGTATTGATGCCAAGTGGGCAAAGCTTCTGCTGGGTGCCATGCATCGCCTTTTTAGGTCACTGTCACTGGCAACGGTGGCAGTCCGGTGAGTACTCTGTTCCAAAAATGTCTAGATGTGTTCGTTGTGGACCATCTAGCCTCTCTACTACACTGCTGCAGGTTTTGCTTACGTAGGCGAGTCGTCCTATGCTTGGTGCGTTAGAGCCATAATGTCGAGCTTCTTCGTACGCGTCCCCACTTCTGCGGTGTTGCTTCAGCGTTCATAGGTAGCGCGTGACAATACTGCCAATGCCTCTTTATATCGCTGCTTGTATTGGTAGTGTTTTGAGACAATAGGTGTAGGAAATTGTGTTGTGGTAAAAGCATATCTTTATTAGAAAAGGAGTAGACTGCAAATTGCTTGGACCTGTGCAAAATCGTATTATGAAGGACGGCAAAAATGTTTTGATATATAGTAAATCCTTTTGTGCTACCTCTTATAATGCACTAATGATCTTCGGCGTAAACAACGCCATTTTATTTCGAAAAGAGCAGTTGGAGCATCTTAAGCAAAGGCAATAAACCGGAGACACTGGGGCAAAATTTACCTAACGTTGCTTGAATCATTGCCAAAAAATCGCCCCTTGCATTAATATCTACAATATTTCATAACTTAGCTATTCCTGTAGAACATTGACTAGTGAAAACGAGTTGTACCACAAATTTTTTCGATGCACGTCACGTCCAGGTTTGGCCAAACTCTTCGGCTGTGCCGTTCAAAAGTGCCACGTTTGCTCCGTAATGTTCCCCCTAAGCTGATGGACGTCAGTTGATACCCTCAATTACAACTGCTGGTATTGTGCAATAGCTTAGATTGAGATCTCAGTTCGACTTATGGAAGGTGTTTACCGAACGGCCTTTGTTATGTCAGATATTTAACAGCTTCTTAACTGCATTGGAATTTATCTCTCTATCTACTTCTTTCTGTGCGTCGCTTAGGCTGTGAAAGGTTGGTTGAAGACAGCGCTGTAACTTTCTTGCTACCCTAAAAATTGCACGTGAAAAGGAAAAAAAAAATTTGCGGCTACACTTACTTGCATTCTTGTTAGACCGACGAACCGGAATATTTTTCGCCCACAGTCAGTCGCACATGTATTGCGGAGTAAATTGTGAGCGTCTGTACTAGTTATGCATATATAATGCTAGCATTTCTTACTTACTTGCTTGGTGGAATTGTTTAGATGCATTTAAAAGAGCAACTTCAACGGAAACTTGTCATCAACCGTAAAGAAACTAGCAGTAACCCAACAGGGTAAGCAGCTTAAGCACATGGGGCGTAGGTATCCGCAATAATGTGTTGCTTGCTCCTAACAGAAATTTCATTTTAGCGCCCGTCACAAAGAAAAGAAGTTATGATCAATTTCTCTTTCAGAGAAACTGGTGATAACACGAATGTGAAGCGCGTCGCAGAAATCGATTATTGAAAACCTGCTCTTTCACTAACTGAAGTTCATCAATGGGCCAAAAAGGCGGTCGGTTCGTAACGACGTCGGCCTGTTATCTACGTCTGAGCTCGGCGTCCAGCTTCATTTGGGTTTCGACTGAAGTTCTCAGCCAGCCACTGGCGAAGTTTTTATCTGTGCTTTTGAGAGACATTGCTAACAGTATGTTCCGGGCACGCCTCTGTGAGTTGGGCTTTCCGCTGGCGACTCAATCGCGAGCCGAAAACACTTGTCTTTTGTTCTTCGCTCATCGATGGCGCCTTTTCTAGCAAGACTCTTTTGTCCGCCTTGCCAACAAGTTACTCCAAAAAGCTGCCACTGTCGAGCGGCGGCCTGCCATGCGTGCAGGAGAGGGTCGATATTGATCACGGCAAGTCGCAGAAATCGACTTTTGATCAAGACATATCTATAGTACACGCTGGAAGGGTGCACGCGGAAATAAATAAAACAGAAAAAAGTTGCTTTGCTTTGCTTTGCTTTTGCTTTGCTTCACAAGCGGCAGGTGAGCAAGCCTCGCAGTCAGCGGTCTTAGTAGAGCACCGAGCCTTCAAATCAGGCACGCTGTCTTTTTATTCGTCGGAAAGGTTTCGGGGAGTATGTACATGGGACAGGTTTCGTCTCCAGTAAGACATGAAAAATCCTGCTGAATTTTATTAACTGGCGATTCGAACGATTCTTTTCAATAGTAGAACAGTTGAAAGCAAAACAGACACTGGTTTTGATCATACGTTCAGCTGAATACTTTCAAGTATCATTCACAACACTCTACTTTAAACAATTAAATGAGTGCAGAATATCACTTCTGCAATTCCGCAGAATATCACTTCGCCGCCGCGGTGGCTCAGTGGCTATGGTGCTCGGCTCCTGGCCCAAAAGACGCGGGTTCGATCCCGGCCGCGGCGGCTAGAATTTCTTTGGTGGAGAAACTCTAGAGGCCCGTGTGCTGTGCGATGCCAGTGCACGTTAAAGAATCCCAGGTGGTCGAAATTTCCGGAGCCCTTCACTACGGCGTCTCCCATAGCCTTAGTCGCTTTGGGACGTTAAACCCCACAAAACCAAACCAAACCAAACCACAGTTTCACTTCCGAACGGAAATAAAACGGGGCCTTAGCAGCTTAATCTAAGCGCCAATAGAGGGTTTAAGAAGCAGCTTTAAAGCAGAGCAAACAGACTAACATATTGCTGGGAAAGTTTGTCCCTCTGGAAACACGTGAGCGATTTTTCTCTTAGCTGAACTTGGCGAGGAACACAAACACATCATGTGGAACAAACTGTCCTTACTTTCCATAGCTTGTGCGCTATCACCGAAGAAATGCGATGCACAGATAAGCGGCGTTCGAGCTAGTTCTTACGATGCGCATCAAGCACTCAGCCAGGCGGTGCTGTAATGCAATGCACCGCAAAAGAAAGCCGAGACGCGCCGTACACATCGCAGCATTCTGGGGGTCGTGAATTATCCCCGTGAAATCTTGTGATATGGAGCTTTGAGTAGCGTATGGCATGTAAGCGTTCTGTAAGCAAAGAGACAGACCAAACGGTGCCACACGAGAAGAGACAGTTATACGGTACGCATAGCAAAAAGAAGACAGGTACACAGCAGGATAAATTCTAGAGGCCCGTGTACTGTGCGATGTCACTGCACGTCGAAGAACCCCAGGTGGTGAGAACTTCCAGAGCCCTTTAGTACGGCGTCCCCAATGGCCTGAGTCGCTTTGGGACATCAAACCACAGAAACCGCTAATCATCTTCCTTCTTTGTTGTTGTTGTTGTTGCCGCAAAAACGATGCCTAATACCCAATTATCCTATTTCCCATCTTCAGTGTCTTCGTCTTTGTCACCTTTACTCTTTGCTGCTTCTGCCGCCGCGGTGGCTCAGTGGCTATGGTGCTCGGCTGCTGGCCCGAAAGACGCGGGTTCGATCCCGGTCGCGGCGGCTGAATTTCTTTGGAGGAGAGATTCGAGGCCCGTGTACTGTGCGATGTCAGTGCACGTTAAAGAACCCCAGGTGGTCGAAATTTCCGGAGCCCTCCACTACGGCGTCTCTCATAGCCTTAGTCGCTTTGGGACGTTAAACCCCATAAACCAACCATCTTTGCTGCTTCTCATGGCCGACCCACTCAATAACAAGAAAATGACGGGGTAAACTGTTCCCGATGGAAACCACAGCCGATTACTAGTGTTCTGATTCCTTATGAGGCAGAAGATGCATGTCATACTGGCGTTCATTCATATATGAAAATCCCGAAGCGTTCATAATAGGCCTCCTGCTTCAATGGTTGTTCCTGTTTCCTCTAGAGTAGGCCTTGTGCATTAATACTTTCAAGTATTAATGCACAAAGGCGCCCGTCCTGTGTTTTTTGGTGTTCCTTCTGTCCTCGTTCCGTAGCGCTGTTGTGAATCTGTTTATTAAGAATGAACCAACTAGCCCACACCAGAATCCTCTTAGATCCTTGTGCATTAGTTGCGCTATGTTGCGCTGTGGTGTACGCGGTTTCCTGAAAACCGCTTTCATAAAGTGATGGCTCTTATTGAGAGAAGTAAGCGAGTGGGAGTGTGCGTAAAATTGGTGGACGCCAGCTGCTCGTCCTTGACGCCACCATACTAACCTTGAAGTGGCTCTGACCACAGCAAAAAGGTTATGCAGCTAGTGGAGAAAACGTCCTGAGACAGGTTTCGTTTTCGGAATGATGGTGCGATTGCGTTGCTACCGCATGTTTACCAACCACGCCGGTGCGTGTGCAATTATGGCCACATGAGGAGGGAAAAAATATTCAAGAAACTAGAGTGTCGGAGCTGTTTGAGAGTGCGTAAGGCAACTATGGGGAGTTGCCCTGGTAATGAGACAGGCAAGACTCCCAGGCGAAGAGGTGAAGATTTGGTCAGTCCTTTACTGGTCACCCAAACGGCGCGCCAATTCAGTCCCCTCAGGCGATAATGAGCGATTTTGCTCCGCGTTCTCCTTTAACTGCACATTCATTGATTCGCACACAAAAGAAGTGTCAGTATAAAATTCGAATGCTGCTAAGTATACCTAGAAAAAAGAAGAAGAAAAAACGAGTCTTCAAGATGTCATGGAGAAGAGGGCGTTACAAGCATCAACATTAAGCACCTGCTAGACAAAACATATCTTGTGAATGTCTGCCTCCCAAGAGAACACACAGGCAGTGAAAGACATCCTAATGTTAACTAGAATTCTAATGGTTTCCGGCTATCTGGTATTCGAATAGGTGCGTCCAGCACACCATTAGGCAGTTCTTTTCAATCGCAAACACTCATGCTCGCCTGGGAATGACTCATGAAGGCGAACTGTTCTGCAGCAAAACACCACAGCCGTACCGTGCAGCCAAAGGGTTTACCACGCATACGCTGTAAATAAATATAAAAATAAAATGAACAGTAGACTTCAACAGCATCAAGAGCCACGTAACGTCCACTCCGGTAAAAACCACCCATTCAATCCTCTTCAACAAGCAATTTCCTCTGAAAGCCATATCAACATGATACCAGCACATTCCCCTCATCAAAACTAAAGAAACGACTGTGGGCAGTGTCATTTAGTGATGCACTGGTAAATGGCATTATATTGTATAAAGAATGCTCAAGTCATAGAGCGAGTTTCCACAATACCAGCCTATCTAGCAACCTGGTTCACGCAGTAAAACGAGTTGCTTAGCATATGCTCCCAGTGTTACTGTTCCCATGCCCCTGGTGCGAAAGAGTATCAGCGAATATTTTATACTGTTCAGTTTGGTCACGTGAGGGATCTCGCTCTAAATTGGTCCCAGCAAAACGTTGCGATGATCAGAATCGACAATATGTCGACAACGCTGCGACCTCTTTAAACTCACGATAGAGTCAGTGGCCAGCTCAAGTGCTTGAAACTGACTGCCATTGGTTACCAACTCTGAGAAACATGTACAGCTTCTACCGGCAAAAACAAAAACCTCGATCTCAACTACGAACCACACTGCCTGTCTTTCTGTGGCCATGCCCGCTCTTCCACGTCTTCAGTGGTCTTTAGGTGTGAAGGAAGCATTAACTGAATAGAGTTTTATTTTTGAAGGTAACAAAGTGACCCCAGGTAAAAAAGCCACAGAAATAGACGCAATATTTCTGCGGTCAACGGCATCGCGCTAGAAGGTTAAAGCTGGATCTAGTTTGAAAGGATTGCACCAAGAATTCAATATAAATAACAGCTATGAATACATGCATTAACAAAGGTGAACACACGCTATCCAAAACATCAAGCAAACAACGTACTGGAAGATTTATTACGTGAATATCAAGACAGAAATATCAAATGCCAGTTGTTGCTTACATAGGAAGCATTGCATTTTGCCATGAACTTGTCGTTTGAACGAAAGGTTGTGTCAGGATTCCCCAACGGCAGCGGACGTGACGGACACCGCAAACGCCTTTTCAGCGATATCCAGCTGTACGGGAAGAAACGGGGAATGGGCGAATCAATAAACACTTCTCCGCTTTTCCAGGTGCGATGATTCCCCAAACCAGCGGGCATGACCGGCACGGCGAGCGCACTCTCAGCCGCAGCGACCTATACGGGGAAGGAACAGGAAAGGGAAAAGGCAATAAACGCTCCCTCGCTTTTCCAGGAGAAGAGCCAGCCTGTCTCCCGCCAGCCACGTGCACTGTCAGTTTATGGCCCGGGCATATCTGTACGCTCCCTCCTCAGGAGACGTCGGTGACTCGTTTCAACGTCAGCCTCATGGCTGACTCATTTAAAATATTATACCAGGTTGTACAAGCGGAAGTCTGCTTTGACACGCGCAGATCTTCAGCAGCTCTTACGCAGGATAGTTTCCTCAGGCGGTACGAGGACCATTTAGAAAATACTATATGGCAGAAATGAGATCGCAACCAACCTACGCAAGCCCAACACAGAGAGGCGCTAAAAGGCGCGGTGTCTCATTTCGGGGCTTAGTTTTCTCTTCACTTCACTTTACTTTAATACTTTAAAGACCCTGGTTTGTGGGCTCAGGGCTGAGGCGCGCAGAAATACAAAATACAATTAAGTACAGATCACTTTCAAGAAAGTTATAGAAATAAAAAATTCTGTTGTGCAAGTACAAGTGAAGTTCGTTTGAGGAACACAGATGGTCAGGTGATAGCAGCAATTTCTCCCGGGATGCTGTTCCAGTCGCTGGCAGTCCAGAGGAGGAATGACGAAGAGAACGTGGTTATGTGGGTGCGAGGTCGTAATACTTGCTGCTGATGGCCGGTGCGGAGGGAGATGCGCGGTGAGGCTTCGGCGATGTAGGGTTCCTATCGTAGCTCAGAATAAACGAGCTTATGAAACAAACACAAGCTAGCAATGTGGCGACGATGAGCAAGCGTAGCTACGTTGGAGTGTTTTTTTAATGATGATGTGCTGGTATGAAAAGATTACGAGGAATGGATTAATCTACTAGCTCCGTATTCAACTGCTTCAATTGAGTTACAGAGATATGCTCGATTCGCCGACCACATCGGCGATGCGTATTCTAGTTTGGAACTTACTACTTATCTGTACGCGAGGAGCTCCACGTGCTGAGTGTCAGAGGGGAGGCGACGCTTTAAAAATCCAAGTGTTTTGTTGGCGGATGATATAATGTTTGAAACATACGTATTCCAAGTAAGGTAATGAAAAAGATGAACACCAAGATATTCTGAGATTGGACAAGGTTGAGAGGAACTAGATATGCTGTAGAGGTACAAGACAGGGTTCTGGCGACATTACGAGACTACTGGAACGAGTGCGAGGATGGTACAAGGAGACTGGTACGAAGTTAGACATGTGTTTGTTGACGACTACAGCTTGGGATCGGTGGGTTGAGAATTCTTTCAAGCGTGCTATTATGCTAGGATTTAAGTTTAAGTGGAAACGTTTCAGAAACCAGCGGTTATGAGGTACCTTATATGAGGTCAATTGCCTTCTCAAAGTCGGGGAAAATTGCGTAAGTTTGAAGGTTCATTGTTGTCGCGAAGGTCATGAACGAAAAGGCTAGTTGTCTTGCACATGATTATTCTTTGCGAAATCCGTGCTGCTATCAGTGAAATAAATTGTTTAGGTACAGAAACTTACTAATTAAACATTAAATGACGTGTTTCATGAGTTTACAAGGTATGCTGGGGAGTGATATTAGCTGGTAATGAAGTCGTAAATCTGTGTTACCCGACTTGCGACGGTTTAAGATGAGAAGCCTGCATTCAGGCAGGATGTCGTTGTGCTTGGACGTATTTTGGGGCACGGTAACCAAAGGCGTTCTCGCGATCATGTGATCTGAAATGTCCCTAGCCTGTTTTTCTATCAAAAATGAAAGTGGTTAACTACGCAATGATAGATAGTTTTGACTTGGTAGGGAAGGTATGCACCAACACTATGTTTTCAAACAAAGTGGAGGGTCCGGGGAAGGCAGATAAGAACGGCGTTTTAAACTATGCTTAGCGCTGTTAGGTCAACACAGAAGCAATATTTTTCAAAGCAGTCTTCTGCTTACACAGAGCACCTATGACGTCGTCCAAAGCAGTTTTCTGCTTACATAGAGCACCTATGACGTCGTCCCTTCGCGAAAAAAAGGTAAATTCATCCCAGATTAGGTTCTCAATATATCAAGGGTCATTTCGAAGGAGATATGTTCTTAAAACAGCGGTTGCGGGCGTGTGGGGGTGATTCCAAGCTAGCGGTACGAGGGGGGAGAGTGGCCCATAGAGACACATGGAGGAAAACATTCAGAAATATTTTTTTCGATTCATTGACTACCCATTGAGGCGGCTGATTGCTCAGAGTTGACGAGTGCTTTGAAGAGAAAGTGTGTGGAAAGTATGCTACATCGTTTCGAAGCTATCGTTGTAAATGCCACAATGAATGTGTGTTGTGAAGCTCGGCACACCCCCAAAACACGCTACCCCCTATGGGCGTTTCCCTGAATCACGCAAGCGCATCGTGTAGTCTGAGGTTTCTACCGTGCACTCTACATTCCCTCACAAATACTGTAGTACGAACGATGTCAAGGTTTACAATGAGGGCTGTTCTCAAACAGCACGATGTACGAGCGGCATACCGTAGCAGCAGAATAGCACCATGATTACACAGATGGGTGGCGCTGGCGTCCGCTGGAGCCAGAGGCCGTCGGGGGGCGTCGTCTACAGCGCCGTCTGCTTCAGTGCGTGGTTCCCTTTCGTGCGCTTGCCGTGGCGTGTGAGAACTGCTTCTTTACAGGTAATGCTGTCTACGCTGTCCAGATTGAAAGCGTGTATTAGTTAACGTATGCAGCGCACGTGGCAGCATGTAGGGCTTCACGAAAAACTTTGGGCGATTCCGGTAACACTAAGCGTATAGAGCGGCTTTTGGGGCATGTGCCGGAACGCAGTTGTTGTGGCGTTTCAAAAACAAAGCCTCGAAATGACGCAGCATACTTTCTCTCACTGTAGTTCTTCAAAGCACCCGCGAGCCGTTAACGAGCGACCGCCTCATGGATACTCTGCGAAACGAGAAAAATATTTATGAAAGTTTCACTTACATATATTCCTATGGGCCATGCTCCTACCCCGTACCCCCACCTTCATGCATTCCGAATCTGTTCTATAATGAAATTAGTTGTTCTTCACGAATGGGCAATATCTTAGGTCCGCTGTAAAATCAGAAAACTGCTTTGAAAACATTTTCTTCAATGCATACTCTGGGTGCTGAGCATACTTTTCACCTCCAATATTTACCCTAGTCGTCCCAGCCGGCGACAGCAGTGCCACCGTATCGTGCTTAGGTCCCCAATCGGTGTTGGTCTATAGATTCCTCTCATACGGAAATATACTTTTGCATTGAAGAAGAACACGAAATGTGAAAGTTCACTATATTCAGCCGAGATACTGTTTAAATCAGTAAAACCAGTGCGGTTCAAAGTACAACGAAAATGTGGAGAAAGCATTGTTTAAAGGAAAGTTTTGCAGTTGCGTCACAGACAACCATTGATAGGTTTACGAATTGAAATCCCTTTAAAATAAGCTTACAACTTGACCTCTACTACAGTATTGCCTTAGCCATTTGCAATTCGCTGATGTCATAATTGCCTTGCTAGCTAACTTAGTGGACGAAGAGAAGTCTTTATTGAGGACTATAAGGCAAAGGACAACGATGGGTCTAAAATATTATGCAAAGAACTAAAAATACCTTAAACAGTATCGGAAGTGAACAGCAGTTTACTGTACGTAGCCAGGCACTCGAAATGGTATGGCAATACAGGGTGTGTCAGGAAAGTAATGCAATTTATCCGTAGAAAAATATTCATGCAAGGTACTGTTACAAACCGTTAAAATTCTTCGAAGTAGTCACCTTTGGCATCTACACATTTTATCCAGCGACTCAGCCATGGACTGTACGCATCCTGGAAGGCGTCGACAAGAACCTTCTTTAGAGCCTTTGTCACGGCGGTTTGGATCGCTTCGTTGTTGTCGAAACGGACTCTTTTCAGGGCGCTCTTGACTCTCAGGAACAGGAAGAAGTCCCCCGTAGCCAGGTCAGGACTATAGAGGGGCTGCGGCTGCGTCACCAAGTTGTGCTTGGCGAGGAACTCTAGCACGCGCAGAGAAGTGCGGCTGGGAGCGTTGTCGTGCTGCAACTGCCAGGTATCGGCGGTCTACTTTCGTGCTCGGAGGAACCCTTTTCTCATTCTCTCGAGCGCATCCACGCATTTACTGTGCCATGCAGTGGGGTTTTTGGAAAATTCAGAGTCTCTGCCATTATCTGCATACTCATTCGACGGTAGGTGCTCAAAAGATTGCGGATACGAGACATATTTTTGTCACTTTTGCTCGTTGATGGCCGTCCAGAGCGGGATTCATCATCGACGTCTTCTCGGCCCGCCTTAAAAGCCGCCAGCTACCTTGAAACCCGAGAATTTCACAGTGAAGAATTGCCGTAGGCTTGCTGAACCATTTCGTAGATTCCGGCAAGACTGTTATCGAGTTAGTAGAGAATTTGATCGCGCACCGTTGTGTGCTGGCGGTTGCCATCGCACGTCGGGACACAAGCGCTATCAGTAGGTGCACAGAAACAGCGATCTTGACGCTCCCAGAGCTTACAGCAGATTGCGCTAGGCAGTGATTGAAAGCTGAATGCTACGCACCCCCCTCACCCCCCCCCCCCCCCCCTAACCCAATCATTCCGAGCGCGCTCGACAAAAATAATTGCATTACTTTCCGGACACACCCTGTACATCTTCTTAGGGCAGGTAGTCACCCGCTATCCGGACCATGGGAATGAACTAACCATAATAATAAGAATGGGGTGGCATGCACTTGGCAAATTACATTAGATCATGAATGGCGATCTAGCAGTATCTCCCAAGAAAGTGTAATAGTGCTGTTCGTTACCGGTTCTATGGAAAGTTATGGAAAGGGTTGACGTTAAAAGAAGACAACGCAGGGAGATGTGGAGAGAAATATAGCAGGTGTAACACTAAAAGACAGAAAGTGAGCAGACAATGTTCGGGAACAATCGGGAGTTTATGACATTGTAATCAAAAGCAAGAAAATGAAGTCGGCACGGGCAAGACATCTTATTCGAAAGAAAGATAACCAATGATTGTTAAAGGTAATAGAGAAGGTTAAAAAAAAACTAACCTTGCACTGGCCAACAGCATATCGGAAGGGTGAGGAGATTAGGAAGTTGGCGGGGACAAGGTGGCCCTAGCTCAAAGAGGGTGCGGGCATTTGGAAGAATATTTGTGAGGCATTTCCCCTGCTGTGGGTGTAGTTAGGCTTATCATGATGATGACAGTAAACGAGCATAGGATCTAGAAAGATATTTATCCAATTATAAAGCTCTGACGTGAGATTGCTAGCGAAGCTTACTTCAATATTTCATCACAATTACAGCTGCATCGTAAAACACTAATGTCAGAATCCCATAATATACGAAGGGCTACTGGAGCTCCCCGTTCTGCAATTTTGAAAAAGCAATAACCTTTTCGCTTACTGCAGAACAACATTTTTTTAAACTAAAGCTATTCTTGTTTGAAGAAAAATCTGCACGAAATAAGTAAGCGGCATCAATGCAGAAATAAGGATATGAAAAACTTGATTATCTACCGAGAAACACATATCAGCTTAAAGGCGCACTAAAGAGCAATCTGAGCTCGTCTTTTTACCGCGGGAACTCGATCTACACGTTCACAGCATTCTTAGAACCTTCTAATTATTGTCCTTCGCGGCAGATTTCCATAATTTAAATCGGATTAAACGTCCAGGCTCCCGCCTTTTTTGAATTAACCGCGGTCTGTAGGAGGTGTCAATCAACCTTTCAGCCAGTCCCGTGGCGGCTGCCGCTCTGCCATCGGCAGAGTCATACGTAGCGATCGGCGAAAGCAAAGAGTCCACGCACATTTTTATTTTAGTGGGCGTAATTTTCGGCTATGTATCCTTTGACTGCATCTATTTATTTACGAAAACCTAAAAAAAAAAACGAAATAAAAGCGAAAGCGAAGCCGCCATGCTACTGCCCGAAAGGCACTCCACGCGTTAGTTGACACCTGCTACCATCTGCGGTAAGTTAAAAAAAAAGGTGAGAGCCGGGACGGGTAATCCGATTTAAATTATGGAAATCTGCCGCCCCGGACAATAATTCGAAGAAGCTAAGAATGCTCGGAGAGTGTAGATTGAGTTCCCGCGGTAAAAATCGAGCTCTGATTACTTTTTAGTGCACCTTCAAATCAGCGTAGTCCCCTCAAACTTAACAGGATATGGCACCGGCACCTCAATATCAACTAACAGCATCGTGATTTTATAACTCAGCTTGTTTAAAGGACATGGTACGTATGACGCTGAAGTTCGCCGTGGCAGTACAGAAGATTACTACACAGTGTGGACGAGGGTTGTATCGAGAGACCAAAACATAGTGAGGGATGAATTTCCAAAAGAATTTCCAAAAACCTTTTAGTTAGCAAGTGGTTCTAGGACACATAAATGAGAGGATACACAGAAGACGTACAGTGCCAGTCCTTCATATCTGTCCGCGTGAACACTATAAAAAATTTGTCGTGAATTTCTGGGCAATTCTTCACTTAACCGCGCCTTTTTCAGTTTATATTCGGAAAGGAAAACCTGTTGTATACTGCACCTCAATGCCTGAACAGCGTATTACTTACATAAGCTTAACAGTACCTAACTTCATGCTTTATCTATTCGTCCTTTATTTCACCCCAAATTCACTTTATCTACAAGTGCACTGCTATAGCCTCGCCGTTTGATTGCACGCAAAGCCACCAAACTGCTGGAAACAAATGAAGGTAAAAGGCCGCAGGGACCGCCTAGAGACTCTCTGTACATTGATGTGCTCTTCAGTACACTCTTGCTTTCTTAACTTTTAACATTTTCTCTCCACGCCAAGTAGAAGGTAGACAACCAGACATACAAGTTTTACAACCTTAAAAAACCCTTACTACTGGTAGGGAGTTGCATTACTTTAAAACTGTACTGCAAGTATACATCACAGTGTCAGTACTCGTATGCACTGTTGGAATGTGCGTCCAGTGCAAGAGAATAGTCTGAGAACTCTAGTAGGTTACGGTATTTCGGATTTAATTTCGGGAAGCTTTAGAAGTGCTCTGAGGGGAACTGCGAAGGAGGACGTACTGTTTATTGCTACCTCATGGAGCCCTTTAAGGGGGCTGAAGTTAGAGATCACACGCGTTTTTGGATTTCGACTTAGAAAAAAGCAGCCATCTGCCTGTATTCAGTAAGGCGAGCTTGGGATTTGTCCGGACGGATGATGCAATAATCATATCCTTTCATTTTTATGATACTGTCAATACCTAAACAAGACGCTTATTTTATTTATTGTCCGGGCTTCATTTTTCTTTTCGTGTAAACATTTCCTACGGAAGTTAACAAATTAGACTAGGAAATTCGAAAATACAGCTCAGGTACTTTTATTGCTTCTGTCATTATAGAGCGAAGCTATGGCAAATAGCAAATGAACTCTGATAACCATACATTGTTCAGCGCCCGACAAAGAGCCTGAAAAAGACTCCGGCCATCCAAGACATTTCTCTTAATTTATCTTGGTGCTCAGTACAGCGAAGACTACCCAAAATATTTTACAACGATGCATATTGAAGAAAAATTTCTTGATTTTGTTGTGCCGGCGTTGCCGCTGTCGTGTACCACCTCACCACGCAGAGTCCTGAGCATGTGATCACGTCGCACATGACATGAATGGAACGCGCCATGGGAACGCGTCACGTGGAACGGTGCAAAATTGGTGACGTCTAGAGTGGGACATGAAGTTACATAACGAGAGTGCATTCTATCCGAGAAGGCAAATTATAGTGAATAACAAATGTTTTATTCCATACCGTAGACGGCTCTTACTGAATCTCGCGTTACGCAGTGGTACCCACCCTTAAAGTTTTTGGCATGCTAGCACAAAAGGCTTCCTATGTAGAGAAATCCTTTGTCAATTGGAGGGCCTGAAGCCAATTGACCTGCTGTTTATGTATACCTATGCAGGCCTCTATAAATATCGCCGCGCCTGCGCATCGAACCCGCGGCAGCGCGAATAAAGTCACTTTTGCTGGACACTTCACGAGATTATATTGTCGCCGTCGTTTTTCTCTATTGCATAGAGGTACAAGAACTTGCCTGCGAAGAAGGCTTTGCTTCACAAGGCCGCATCACGCGAACTAGCGACACATAGTCACAACAGTATCCTGCTATTCCGGGATACACGTGTGTTCACATGCATCGAGTAAAAGCAGCTAGATAGAAGCTGGACCCTGCGTAACATATACCCCCCCCCCCCCCTCTTCCCTCCAAACAAAGCACATTGCCCTCTGGACAACGAGAGAGAACATGGCTGCTATGAGTGGCGATCTCTCATGCGGCTCTTCCAGAAGGCTCAAGAGGCCCATGACATTAAAAAGGTCACAGGGAACCTTAGGACCTTCCAATGTCGGCAAAAATCTTGTACCATAGGACGTGATCTGAGCCTCCTTTTTGAGCGTTCGTTGCAGGATGTTCAAAAAGATCACGGCATTCCGACTAATCAAGATAGTGACGATTAGTCTTTTCGTGCTGACACAGGTAGCAGGTCACTGACCATAAGTCGAAAATCCCCTTAGCAAGAAGACACGGTGAAGTTAAACGAAGGCAGTCTTTGCGACGGATAGCACCGTTACACCCGCTTCAATACACTGCTATCTAGAAATGCGAGTTAAGGTTGCCAATATAAGACTGAATACTTGTGCTCGAGCAAACAGAGACAGCTCTTTATTCAATCAAGCCTGTATTTCCTGCCTTAGGGACGAGATTTGAGAATCCAATTGATGCCCAGGGTTGCGATACTGGCGCAAGGTAGCGCTTAAATAATTTAATTCTTTGGAGTCTCACCTTGGGCTCCAAAATGGCTTTGTCTTGTACCCCAGTGTCCTAGTCAAAACATCCGTGATTTATCAAGGTTACAAACTTCACTAGAAATTTAACCAAACTACATAGTTACACCCAAAACCTCGAGCACACTCTATTGATCAGAGCATCAAAGGGCGTCGCCAGCAGGATAAGCCGAAATTTTGTTTTCATATTGCCACAGAGAGAAGGCGCGACTTGCTGCGTTTTTGTGATACTAAGGTGTAGGGGCTCCTGATACACATCGGATAATGATCGCGATAACGGGCAGGCTTGTCGAACCGATGATTGCTGTGGAATAGGTTTCGTAAGTTTTTGATTTACGATAGGTCTATGCCTTGAAGCATAGACCTTTCGTAAAAACTTCAATAGCTTCAGTTGTCGGGTCCCAGCATTGCACATTTGATATTGACAAAATGGAATCTGTTAAAAAATACACCAATGAGACAATATTTTCATTGTTACGACTGCAATTTCTCACCTTCGTCACATTCTAAGAATTTAAGGCTGCAGCCAGCCATTGAAGTAAAGGCCTGTGCGACCGCATTGTCATGCTGCACACGATCATGCATTAACTGTCGCCCACTGTAGCCCCTACCACATTCATCGCTCATTCCTTGAGTAGAACGCGACGCTCTCACCTGCTTAGCATTGCGCCCTTTTGTGATTCGTTAGACTGTTTTAAGCTTTTTTTTTTTTCCCACGTAGAGTGAAATCTAGAACAACTTTAACGGTTTCTTGCGCACTTTGCCTCCTAAAGAGTTTGCCACTACGCTGCCTTTTCATATTACGACCTAATACCCTGTTCTTCGTTCGATTCCCATTTGTAACCACCCCTGCAATGTCTCTCACGAAAGGCAGCAGTATCTGTAAATGAATTAAAAAATAAGATATCATTAATGTTCGCGCTCTCCAAGACTGCAAACAAAAATCGTGACGCTCCTCATCAAAAACTTTTGCTACATCAATCTGAATAAGAGGCACGTGGCTAACCTCATGTGACAGTGTCTCCAACGCCGAACGTGCGATATGGTTGTGGTGTTGTATAGTAAACCCTTTGATTCCCCACACTTGGTGTGGCCCTAACAATTCTAATGCTACAGACTGCAGGTGAGAAGAAAGAATCTTCGCAAATATCCTTAGTCAAACTTCCAGAAGATTATCGGATGATACCCTTAAGCTTTTTTCGTCTGATCTTCATTGGTAGTTTTCGAGATAACTATAGTGTAACGAGTGTACAATGTGGGAGGTAAAATGTGAGCATTATTGGCAGTACTGAAACTTCCAAAAAGGCATGTGCTAGGCAAGGCATAAACGTTTTATAGAACCCAATACTTGGGCCATCCGGGCAAGGAGAATTGTGACTTGATAGAGCACAAATGAACGATTTTATTTCGACTTAAGTATTATGCCATCAATGATTGCACACTGCTGATCTTGAAGTCGAGCAGCCGCTCCTCAGAAGTGGCTGAAATCTTACTCACTTATCTGATAATGACTACTTCTTGAGAGCAGCATATAATAGGAAAACAGATAACCAAAAATATCTGGCGCGTCAGTGCACATATCGCTTGAGTTTTGGATTCTTAAAGCCTCCTTGAGAAGGCCAGCCTGTCCTTCATCAATAAACATGCGGTGAGATCATTGTTCAATAACGGACCTCTGTGCCCGCGAGCTGATCAAGCCACCTTGCTATTTTTCAGCGCTAATTTGTTTTATTTATGCTTAATAGCGTTCGTTACACCGAGATACGATCCCAGGGAAACGCTTTCCAGCTCATGTATTTTATTTAGGGTGCGTCACAATTTGCGAAGATGATAATCGATGGATGAGAACCGTGTTGATCTTTTAATAGCAATATTCATGACCTCCATCTTGAATAGATCATTCTTCTGAATGACTGAGAGACCTGCATGTGACGATGTGTCTTAGAAGCAAGCAGCTACAGCGCACCGAAAAATTTCTTATGAAAGAAAATTATTTACCATGCATAGTTCCCACCGTAGTTGCAGAAGCTGAGCGTACCTTCCTATCAGCAAATGTCATGCAGTGTTCACTGAAAAATATTGGCCTGACCCAGTAGCCATGCACACTTGTTATTGTGCTAGCATCAACGTAGACCTTGTCAAGTGGAGCACTCGTAGAATTTTGGAAATGCGTGAAATGCATACTGTCGCTATCTTATTCGGCAGGTTGAGTTCACGAACTAAGCCAGCGAAAACAGTCGAACTGGGGTCCTAAAGCCCGTGATATATAGTTCGATCCGCATTGTTACAACCACGATTTTAATCTCGCAGCAAAATTGCCCGAGACATGCGCAGGAGATTTCCCAATGACGAGAATACTTTTCTATGTCGTTGCTTTACATGCGCATACACACAAATAATACACAACTGCTCACCAAAAATGGTGAAGTCACAACATACGAGCCGCCTGTAATGGTCAGTGCAACACAACAGTTGCGTCATAGCAAGTGTATTAATTCAAAATAGCATGCACCCCCGATAAGCCTTTCGACTGGCTGAAGATGATGTTGTGGTAAGGTACAAACAGATCGGGAGCAGTTTCTGCTTCTTCACCGGTAGGTAGTTCAGTTTCCTCAGTTGCAGCTACATCCAAGCTGCACCTTTCAAACAGGTGGTTTAAGAGGGACTGCCACTGTTAAGGGTAGCAACTTCAAATAGCTGTGAGCCTGGCCATTTTGCATGAGTGCCTTAATTAACTACATCCACCAGGGCGTGGAGAGCTACCAGTGAATTGGTGGTTTTTAGGGATGGCACTGCCCTCTTTTTGGAGCCTATCACACCTTTGGCCTCCACATTAGATACCTTGCACGGATCCCTCCTGACACACGGCTCCTAGTCCGCAGGACGCTTCAGGGGCGCGCTGCTATCCGTGAAGACCATGGAGACCTCTGAGGTGGCTAAGGCTTCCGACCACGAGGTTTGGAGCTACACATCACTTGCACCTTGATAGTCGAAAGGTTGTTCTTTGCAGACGCCAGTGGATGAGTGGAGACGTGATGCAGTGCACTCCCCGACGGACTACCAAGGGAGCATTCTGGACGCGCATTCAATGAAAATAGCAGCATATCTTGCGCTCCCTCCACAATAGAACGAGGCTGTCCAGTGGTCTCAAAATCACTTTCGCCATGCAATGCCAGGCCAGAGTCTGAATTCTTGTGGTCGGGAAGCCTTGAATGTGGCGGCTTGATGTCTCGTGAATGGTTGGTTGGCCTCTCTTCCAGAGCTCTGCTGTGAACTGCTGTGCTGAGCTCTCCAGAAGCGTGAGCGACGTCCAAAGTATACATAATGTGCTCTGACACACATCGTCTTTCTGGCACTAGTGGCTTTGATGCAACGTACCGGCGTAGATTACAACACAGCTATCTACTGTGCGACCAAAGCGACGACACTAGCTGCACCAACGCGTAGAGCACTGCCACCAGACGTGTCCAACCCTGTTGCGCGAAATGCACAGTGGAGACACGCCCTTCTATATCTGCGAAGACATGAACCCCCAATACATTGAATGAATGGGGAATATTGGAAGATGAAACTCCATATTTTAGTACGATCGAAACTTCACGGTTTGCTGTCTCCATGTGTTCCATCCACGCGCACCACCGCTTTTCCAGCTTCACAGATTGGGCACTGCCATACGGTTAAAAGCTTCTACAATCGGGTAATGCACTGTATCACGGGAGCCAGAGTAGCTTCGCGTTGATGTTTCTGGTTTCTGGATCAAATGTCACGTATTTGAGAGCTTTTACGCGCAGCAGTATCAAGTCACGTAGCTTCTGTTTTGATACATTTTTCTATAAAGCCACCATCCCAAAATGACTCACTTGATACAGCCCACGCAACTGATATCCCAAAGGTGAATAACATAGGCAAGGGCAACCCTGCCACGGACTGCCATTGAGGTCAGCATGCAAAAGTACACGTTGAGCACAACATTACCGGACGGGTAAGAGACAACAATCTCGTGAATGTCCGTGACGATTCCAGAAATTTCAGGATCTCTGACAATGGCCGATGCGCTGTTTATTGCTCAGAGAATAGCGAATATGTGGCCGTTACCTCTTTTTAACTGCCAGTCTCTCGCACTTCACTTCATGTGTCGTCGTCTTCATCAACTGTCATTGGTGCTGCGCAATGGGTCCAGAACACATCGCTTTTGCAGTGAATCTTTTAAGGTTGCTTAACTGTCCCAAAATTTTATAGTACGCAGTCACTAAGGTGCCCAATTGCCTATTTCTTTGATGTTTTCCAGAAGCCCTACCTTCGAATCCGAGCCTTCGCGTTTCGCCAAGCAAGCTAAATGAACCCCAGTATCAATATGAAAAAAATGAAACGATCTTTACTGATTGCATCCATAGCAAAAAATTATGCGGGTTCGTAGCGTAGGTGCCGGAGACTACCGACCGTTATTTTCCATTCCGAAAACACTACTTAACGGGGACAAACCCAACCAAAATTTTGTGGCATCCCTTACCTTGAAGGTGCAGAAAAAATTATTATTGCCGCCACCGGGTTTTGATCCAATGGGGTGCAATGAGATCTGCTTCACTGACCACTGATTTTTTTTACAATGGTGTACTACGACAAGAGGTTATGTATGTGCAGTCGCCTCAACCAATCACACCTCGCATTAAATTGCAACAAACTCTCCCTGTGGCCATTGCACATAGTCATCTTCATCAACTTTCAACTCCGGCGCGAACAGACCAGGTCATCTTAACCTCGATCAGATTTCAACCTGAGCCTAATATCGTCCACAGGGGAGCCGATGACACAGCAGATCAAAACCATCAGCCAACCAGGGTAAACAAATGCTTTCGCATGTCTACTGGGTTTAGCTACGCTAAAACTTAACCACTTTTCTAAAAAGATTCTCTTCGCGGTCGACAGCAGCCGCTAATTAAGCAAGATTGTCGAGGTTCGTCGTATCATGCGAAACATAAAATATAATAAAGATCCCCATTTTTTCTGTCACGCCATGGAGCTCCAGTCTCGAAGAAATTAATGCCATCCACACTAAGTGCGGATTCCAAGCCATGCTATTAACGCAAGCAATTATAGCACGGAATACCTCTGCACCATTTTTGCTTGTGCTGAAAAACGCAACGCTGTCCTTTTTCATTCTTGCGAAACGAAGTTATAAGATTTCTGTCCAAACGGTCAACTTAGCGCTCATTTTCTTTTTACGCAATTGCGCGCTCTCCAAAGACGGAGAATAAGCGAGGAAACACCACAGGAATGAAGCCGTGATTGGAGATACCTTGCCGAGAAAGTGGACGTCACTACCATGCTTCTTGCTTCTGTCGGGAAACCGCCGCGTTCCATGCGTGAATAATGAATCGCAAAAAACGCGGTCGCCGCGTGCTGCACAGCGCCGACCTTCCACAAACAAGGAGAAAGGCCGGAATAATATAGTGGACAGGAAAAAACAAAGACGTAGAAGAAAATCACTCCGCAGCGGAGCCGGCGTTTGCCTTCCTGTACCGGCCAGCCTGTCAAGGTAGTTTGCTCCGTTCGTCGCAGTCCTCTGGTGAACGTGGAGGCAGCGACGTTCATGCACAAGCATGGCGGCTCTGCCTCATATCGAATATCCATAACGGTCTCGTAGCAAATAAATCAGACTTCAGGCGCCACTCATCCGCTGCCAGCTAAACAATACGGACGCAGCCTTGTTCGAATGAATATCATCTTTTACGTTGAACAGCTCTGCGATAAAAACAGGAGTAAGAATAGGTAAGCATAGGTCGAGAAGGATGTTTCCGTGGCGGCCAATTCAACTTAAATTTCGCCTAATGCACTGGTTGTGCCCAGAAACTAGTCTTGTATTTGTGAGTGGAAATAGGTATGACCCACTATAGCAAAAGTGGCAGTTAAGGGGCTGCAAGGGTGTAGAAGAGACGTAGAGGATGACAGCAATGGCAAGATTGTCATAGCATTAACAAAAGCTCAGGGACAAGTGGATGGTTTCTATGATGTTCGCTAACGGCACCTGCAAGATGCACAGCGGTTTTGTTGAGGCAGCAAGCATTGATGGCAGTAATGCTGACTGCATCAGACAAGAGTACTCCGAAGAAAGTTCATTAACAACAGCGCTGATCTCATCTTACTTGTCTGTGCGTGCAAACTGAAGGAAAAATAAACTGTAGCGAGCCATGATGAATCACGACGTAAGCACCTGATCTTGCCCTGCAAGATGAAGAATAAGAGGACGATGCGCGGCCGTGCTGTGCGGGGTCACTGAGGTGTTTATACTAGCTGTGCTTTCTGTCGTCCACCGTTAAGATTTGTGATTACGTTCGAAGTTTGACTTTAGTACCTTTCATCACCCAATTAGTGGAAGTTGCAACCCTCTCTGCCACTCTGTAGCTTCTAAGCCATACCCTCCCGACTCCAGCTATGGCCGAGGTACTCGGCCCAGCTCTCCCACCCCGCCGCCGAACATTCCTTGCACTGGAGCCTTGCGCACGCGGGAGCCCGCTGTCTTCAGCGGTACCGGAGACCACGAAGTCGCGTACTAGTTGGCCTGATACGAGCGTTTTAGCACCCATAACAAATCGCATGACGGCCTGAAATTGAAGAACACGGTTTTCTTTCTTGCGAACATTGCAGACCTGTGCTCCTAGAAACAACGAAGCAGACTTCACAACTTGGACTGTCTTCAAGGCTAGCTTAGCCGTTGTCTTCAGCCGGCCAGCGGTACGTAAGCTGCGCGCTGAGGAGCGCCTGTATGGCCGGGCGCGGCTGCTTGGTGCGAATTTCACCTGTTACAGCGAAGACGAAGTCGACGTCTGCAAGCGTGTGGATGCGGCTATGTCCTAGAGTGTCAAAACTGACCAAATTGTGAAGGGCATTGACTACGACATGTTCCAGAAGCTCTCCGCGAAAACTCTATCCATCGTCGTTGACATTATCAATCAATGCCAGAGTTCGGACCAATTTTATAAGGGACGCCTTCTCAGTCGTTGTCCGCTCTTGCAGCCGGAGCCTCTTGCAGCCCTCACGTCTCACTCCGAACCGTCGCTACTGATCAACCAGACGAATTAGTTCGTTCGCGAGGAAGCAGTACGTAAGCTATATAGGGTGCCTCTGCTTCATGAAGATGCCTCTCGTCTGATGGCGCTGTTCAAGTTGCATCAGGTTACCCGGAACCAAGTTGCTGAAGCCCTTCCAGCTCCACCACCCCTTCCTTCGGTTGCTTCACTGAACTATGCCACAGCCAGGCTTCCGCCCACCTGCCATCTAAAGACGCGCCCATGACCTACGCAGAAGCGGCAGCACGCTCAGACTCTTGGCGTTTCCTATGCGAACGTCCGTACAGCAACCGGTCCCTGCTCTCTGCATGGCAGCGGTCTCCCTCTCTCTCCCCGCCCTCCCTTCTTCCCCTCAGCAACTGTAAAATCCTTGGTTCACATCGGACAACCGCCCTATCTGCTATTCTTGAGGGTTCTCTGGACATGAGGCCCGCCTCAGCCGCAGTCACACGGTCGCCCCGCCTGCCGCTCCGCCACCTGCGTCCCCTCACGAGATGTTTCTCTCTGCTCCGCTCTCCTCGCCCATGAATGCGTACGACAAAACCAGCGTCCATATGGGACCCGTCGTTCTTCTCATGTTCGTCGCCGCTAGCTGCCTGCCATGCGTCATCAACCTCTGTCCGTTGACGAGGGAAACCAATTTCCACAGTTCCGGAGGCGAGAACTGCGTTCTGTGATAAAAGTTCAAGGCCTCATCTCCCCCCCCCCCCCCCCCCCCACCCCGCAACATCATGGAACTCACCGTCGATGGCCTGCCAGTGTATGCGCTTGTTGACACGGGTGCCGCAGTATCCGTGATTTAATAAAGACTCTGCCGCGATTTGCGCAAAGCGACGTAATTTCTCGGTTATTCGCTCCTCACTGGTGATAGACAGCGAATTGCAACTTTGGCCACATGTACAGCGTGGGTCGTCATTGGCGATATTTTCTACACATAGGAGTTCTTGGTGCTATCGTCTTGCTCTCAGAACTCATTCTCGATGCGACTTCTAGCAACAATATGCCGTGATCGATTGTGCCCGCGCTGAGGTGGAATTTTCTGCGCTGTGTGACGACCTTGCCACTGAAGCCCCTTCCACCTCACCGCACGACGGAATTTTTTATGAGGACGTCGACGCCGTTGCGGAAGCTTCAGTGCTTGCCACTCTGTCCTGTTCTGCCACGTCCATCATCACTGTTTTATTTATGCCAAGCATTTCTTTCATGCGTCCAAGAACCTGCCGCGGCCTGCCGCGGTCCTCGGAGTTCAGGGGGGTCTCGCAAAGATGCTTATTTGTAATCCGTCTCAGTGTTCCCTTACCCTGCTGCACGGCGTGTCCACTGGTTTCATCCAACCGGGCAGCCTGCTCTCTGGTATCAACGTCAGCAAGTGTGCCAGCGGTCCTCCATCAACGTGCTGCATTCTGATTCTGCGCCTGCTGCATTGTCCGACGATCTTTTCCGAACTGCCTTCGACGACTCTTCGGTCGACCCACCGTGCGCAGCTCTCCGTTCTTTTCCACACCTTCCGCTCCGCTTTTGACGCTGCGCATACTCCTCCAGGCCGGACTTCAAACATCGCTCATCGTAATCAGGACGGTTCCCACCCACAGTTTCGCCTGCGGCCACATCGTGTGTGCGCGCAGCCGAGCGCAACGTTATCAGCGAAAAAGCTGAGGCCATGTCGTACTGTGGGGCCCTCCGTCCCCCCCAGAGCCCTTCATGTTCTCCGGCTGTAGCGGTTAAAAAGAAAGGCGGTTAAATCATGTTTTGCTTTGATTACCGCCACCGCAATAAAATTGCGCACAAAGACAATTATATCTTTTTCGCATCGACGACGCTCTTGAGTGCCTTCAAGGAGCCGAGTACTTTTCATCCGTGACGCCTTCTAGCTACTGGTCAGTGCCGATGGCCGTCTCTGACCTTGAAAAGACCACATTGCCATCACGAATTCAACATTATGCCGTTCAGCTTCTGCAACGCGCCAGCCAATTTTGAAAGGATGATGGATATCATCTTGCGCAAGCTCAAGTGGCACACGTGCCTCTGCTACATAGACGACGTCGTTATCTTCTCCGCCGAATTCCCCACATACCTGGTGCGCCTGGTGCAGGTTTAGACTTCTCTGACCACCGCCGGCCTGCAGCTAAATCCGAGGAAGTGCCACTTTCGAGCCAGACAGTTGACCCTCTTGAGCCACACTGTTTCTAAGGAAGGAATTCTCCCTGACCCGGCTAAGCTCCGTGCTGTTGTGGAGTTTTCTAAACCGACTTACATTAAGCAACTTCGCGGCTTCATAGATTTTTGCTATTTTCGGCGCTTCAACGGTAATTTTGCGTCCATCCTTGCGCCCCTGACGAAGCTGACTGTAAACAGCACCCGCTTGTCTACTTGGTCCGGCGAGCGCTACGCAGCGTTCATTGCACTGGGCCGTCTTCTGAATTCGCCACCAATACTCCGACACTATGACCTAATAGCGCCTACTGAAGTACACATGGATGCGAGTGACGTCGCCCACAGCGTTGTCTCGGCTAGCGCAAAGATGGTTTCGAAGAAGACACCGTTGCTTTTGCGAAACTCGTGGTCAGCAAAGCTGAAGGTAAGTTCTCTGTTGTGGAGAAGGAGTGTTCAACTATCACCTGGGCGCTGACAAAACTACGGCACTGCATGTACGGCCGCCAGTTTGGTCGCAATGGTTCATCACGGGCTCAGCCAGCTGTCCTTTCTTAACGACCCTTCCGGCGCCTAGCCCGATGGGCTCTCTGTCTTCAGGAATTCGTCATCCGCTTCATCGACCGACCTGGTCGCGAACACATGGACGCTGATGCTCTGTCTCACTCTCCGCTTCCTAGCGCGGCTGCATGCTCCTCGTCAGCAGATCCCGTCCTCTCCCCTCCTAATGCCATTTATATGCCTGCAGAGCAGCGCAGTGAGCCGTAGCTTGCGTCCATCGTCAGCAGAATAATAATAATAATAATAATAATAATAATAATAATAATAATAATAATAATAATAATAATAATAATAATAATAATAATAATAATAATAATAATAATAATAATAATAATAATAATAACATAACCTTTATTCAGTATAATCCGACCATGCATAAAACGGAAGCGCCGAAGCCACAAGTGGGCTTGTGTGGCGACCACCGGCAGCAGCGGCTATCTTCGCGCTACATCAGAGCTCCATCAGAGGCAACAAAAATTAAAAGAAGTAAATATTAAGGACAAACATTTAGCAGAGTACACTATGAAAAAGCACTGATAAGATTTTAGTAAACGCTACAGGTTCTCTAACGCTTGAACAGCAACACGCAGTTTTTTGCCAGTGGTTAAAGAAAATAAATCATCCGGTAATTCGTTAAAGATAGATGGCACGTAATATTTTCTAATTGCTTTGCCGCAGTGAGTGCGCACCCTCGGTTTATGATAACGAGGAACATGTCTCAACGGTACCAGTTTCGTATTCTTGTGCCTGTGTGCGCTGTTCCAAAAATATTTCAGTACTACAAATTGTCTTAAAAGATTGTCAAAAGAAGGCAAACCGGCTGCGGTAAAGACACTGTTGGGCAAATTTTCCTGTGGCAAGTAGAGAACGCTTGTAGCAATGTTTTTCAAAATCCTATTAACCCGTCATTTCTATGTGAAAGAGCAGTTAAAAAACACCATCTACCGTACCTTAAGACACTCTACCCCAGAACCTGAGCGTATCATTTTCTAAAAGAAAATGGCATCATAGTTCGCAAATTAAACAACAAGCATGCTACACTTCTGAGTTTCTTACAAATGTGAGTAATGTGAGTATTCCATGTCAAATCACAGTCTATGTATATACCAAGATACTTAACGGAAGGGACGCTAATTATAGGTTGACAAGAACAGAAATATCAGTATGAGGTGTCCAAATATATGGAACCTACTTTTGGTACATCTTTATGCGGGTTACGAAAACAGACAAGTCTGGATTTGGTGCTATTTATTTGCATTAAATTTGAGGCAAACCAATCACTAACTTTAATAGCATCCTTCGGAAGGTAAGCCAGGGCATATGAAAACTCAGGTTAGCTTGAAACTAGTAAAGTGCCATCGGTGTAAAGGGATATGGCAGATGCTTTCACGTGGTCACATATATCCTTCACATATTAGTTAAACAACAAAGGAGATAAAATGGACCCTTGCGGGACACCACACAAGACACACAGCGTCACTGCAGATAGGCCCAAACGTAACTGCTTGAGAACGATTGGGAAGATAGTTTTTAATTAATGACAAAAAGGACCTCTAAATCCATATGAGTACAGTTTAGAGCACAAAATGTGATGATTTACTGGGTTGAAAGCTTTCTTTAAGTTCAAAAAAAGTGCAAGTGCATCTTTGTTCACCTCACCAACTGTCGTGCTTTCACGCGTTCTCCACCGTCAAGCACCGCATTTTGCCCTCCGCGACAGCCTACTCTTCCGCCGTAACTACATGCCTAATGGCCGGCGGTGACTTATCGCGATTTCTTGCCATTTACAATCAGAAATTTATGCCACTTTTCACGCCGACCCTGAGTAAGCACACGCAGGTGCACTGGGACCTTCAGCAAAATTTCTCAGCTGTACTATTGGTCGGAATTTACGGTTGTATTCGTAAATGCATTCAATCCTGCATGGCCTGTCAGAACTCGGAGGGGAATTGGACATGGCAGTCAGGTGAATAAAGCCTGCCTGTTGGTTGGCTTGCGGCGAAATAAATTCATGAACAGCTATACGCTCATTTGCTCGTACCTGTTTCGCTAAGGTATAAAGAAACGACTTCACCTTATATACTGCCTACGCAAAAAGTCGTTTGCCGAGAAGCGTCATGAAGCTTATTCCGCATCTTATTTAAACAGCCCACACACCCTAGAAGACGCAGGTATTCGGCTAGGAAATATAAGCTGGTGAGCCAGCTTATGCATTCCCTTGGGTAAAGTCCTTTGTTTGAACCCGAGTTTAAGTGTTAGGATGAGTCGGCATCTCATTACCGTGCTTATTGTTGTAAAGAGCCTACCGGAACTGGCTGTGCGCTATAGGATGAGCGCTAAAAGCATCGTATCCGCTCTGTGGCGCAGGTAGATTCATTTCACTATATTATTGCAAAAAAATAGACTAAGTAAGCTGCTGATAAAGAAATTGTGCCCATAAATTAACAATTCTCGTTCCACATGATTCAAGTCGGTGATGGTGAAAGTGCCACGCACATATGGCAGCGGCTTAGATGACATTTATTACTGAATCAATTTCATATCCTCTTTAGATATCAATCAGCCGCCGCGGTGGCTCAGTGGTTACGGTGCTCAGCTGCTGACCCGAAAGACGCGGGTTCGATCCCAGCCGCGGCGGTCGAATTTCGATGGAGGCGATATTCTTGAGGCCCGTGTGCAGTCCGATGTCAGTGCACGTTAAAACACCCCAGGTGGTCGAAATTTCCGGAGCCCTTCCCTACGGCGTCTCTCATAGCCTGAGTTACTTTGCGACGTTAAACCCCATAAACCAAACCAAACCAGATATCAATCAATCCATCAACCAAAAAAAGAGGATGTCTTTATTTATCTCGGCTGTCCTGCAGCTGTGGGAATGAGAACAATGCTACAACGAAGGCTAGGCATGATGTCTAAAAGATATATTAGGCTGGACTGTAACAACTCGGGAGAACATCGTTCTTATCTGCTTCGAAATGCAGGTTTCTTCAAAAGTTTACAGATCGCAGTGCCTGCCTTTTAGCAGTGCAGTGGGGCCCTTAAAGTGCGATTTTTAAAACTACCAAAATTCTCTGAACTGTAAATTAGGCTCCCTCTAGCCCTGAAGATAATTTCACCTTTGAGCGTGTCGTAAATGTCACATACATGGTCCATAAGGGAGACTATCAAGCTGGGTGAATTTGACAAAGCTCTCATATATTTTGCCTCTGGGAAAGCGTACTGAACAACAATAGTTCACTTTATTGCAGCATGCTCACGACGCCTGACTTAGTCAATGTCTAACTTTACGGTATAATCTCCATGGACGCATAAAGTAAGTTAATAATGTTCTTTGTTGCGGTTTGTACTGCGACGGTTTCCCGTGCAAAGAGCACACAAAGTGTGCTCACAAGGACGGTATGAACAGCTGGTGTAGTCTCACGCTCCATTGCTATAAAGAGTGAATATTAAGTATCACCGAAAGTCGTAAAGAACCATTTTCATCAAAAGCAATAACAAATAACAAACAGCATTACATACCTGCCTCCGAAGCACTCTCTTGATAATACATACCAGGAGTCGTAACAGTACGAGTATTGCTGCAAAATGGTGCGAAGAATCTTTAGTTGCCAAGCCTGCACTTATTGGAGCGGAAATTGGGGCACACTTAATGGCACCCACGGGATGACGGTAAACACGCCAGTGTGCTCCGCAGATCAAGGTAAATGGCCTTGCGGAACCGTTGTATACGGAGGTTTTTGGGCTAACGGTTATCTGGGGAATGAAAGCCGCGTCGGTAATCCCGGCCTCTGTATCGTGTTGCATGCCAAACACTGCGTAATTTTAAACGGCGCACTGACCCTATATAGGTTCTCGTTGTTTGTGTAGCCCTAAGGTGCACCGAGTGAAACAACTGTTTTTATTATTATTAAACACGTTACATAGCTATTGATTTGAGACATGATGAGTTTCGTCTTCGCCAATTTTAACCATAACACGGTTCAGGTCACAGCAATTAGTTCTAAATCTTCAACAAAGAAATACAGACGTATTCTGGCAGTCTCGGTCAGCAGGTGGACAAACTGGGTGGAAATAAGCGGCAACAAGACGAAACCATTTTTAAAAAATATCGCATTGCAGACCACAAGAAATTAAGTGGATGGTCTTCAGAAGCGCGAACGCCGCATATATAACTTACTACAGTGTTGCCGTCCTCGAGAAAAAAATATTCTGTGGGAAAAAGTTCGAACTTAGAAAGGTGGGTACGACATGACGTTTATGTTATGACTGCGATTATATTAGGACAGAACGCTCTGAGATATTGGTACGAGATCGGACATATTAAGAAAGCGGTACTATGAACATCAATGCTGAAAAAGTGAAACCTATCCTATCCTCGATCCCGTCGTTCATCATTGTTCGTAACCATCACATTCGGCATTGGGTGATTGCACATACAACTCCAAGCACCTCGGAAGTCTGGAACAGAATTGAGAAGTAAATATTTTGAAAACCTTAAACTCAAGCTACCAAAGAGGTTGCTTTTAGCAGGCTTTAAAGTCGGGTTCTCGATTAGCCAACTGCATGACATTAGGTTACCGTTTTATTGGTGCCATTTCATGTTGAGATTCTACCGCTGATGGTGAAACTCCGTGATGCAAGTATTGACTGTATACCACGTGGTTCGCATGTTTGAAGGTTCTTTATATTTGTTGTTTCTTCGCCCATTTCATCTTTTGTTTCTTCGCTTGTCTTCTCTATTATAGCTCTCTGTTTGTTTCATGGGCGTAGTACTGTCCTAAGTAATCAGCCTGTTTGCCAGCCCACAAATTTGGTGATTTATCCTTACGGGACGTATCTACGGTGCTAATCTAAGAAAGACTTTTCAGAACTCACTCATCTGGCCAACTTTCAATGAGCGCCTGCATAATGCCTTTCGAAACCCGGCGAAAGTCCTTCCCTTTCTGATATCCGATAACTGGCCAATTTATTGTTCTCCCAGGTATCGTATTCTCGGGCTACCTGGACCACTCATCCTGCTGGACTGCGCCCAATATTATGGCTTCGTCTTTTGGCTCATATCACCCAGGTGTTGTGCAAAACCACCACATCATGTCGATGTACAAGCTAAATCCAACCACTTGGAACAGGGGTCGGGAACATGGAATAAAAGTACTGTTTCCTTTATCTCTCGCCTTCTAAACCATTTACACAAAATCCTAATATCCCTTTGATGAGGAGGCATTAAAATTTTATGCAGATCGGCTTCGAGAAACCGATCAGAGTGCTTGCCACGAGTACATCCCGAACATAAGAATAGAAATGAAGGCGATGGAAATTGCCCAGCCTTTCCCCATTTTTGTTAACGGATAATAAAATTGCTGTCGGTTATATGAAACTTCAGCATATTGGTTCACCTCTCTGCTCACACAATCCAGTGTACAACTGCAGGGCGTCTGCTAATTTTCTCTGTGTTAATTAAGCACAGAGCCATGAAGTAACCTATGCATTAAACTTTAAAATATTTGCGATATTGCTTCTGTGCCCATTTCGGTGAAAGCGTAAGTTGAGTGCCGCTCCGACTGGGCACTCATCTTGAATTTTGTTTTAGATTTTTGAGTTCTTGAAAATATCGTAACACTTTACACCAATAGTGTATATTTGTGTGACTAGATACTTTATGCACTGTTCCGAAATAATTGAATAATCATAGAGAGAAAGGGCAAAAAATATTAGGCAGCCATCATTGTTCTTCGTCGAAGCAGTAGCCGTCTCTGCAACAGGTCAACCTCCATGTGCCTGACGCCACCACGAACTCCCAGACGATCATCTGCACGTGACCGTCTACACATTCATTGCAGTACACATGACCTATTCGTGCTTTCTGAACTCAGTGGCCCTTTTTCACATGATGTGCTCTCAAACTCTAAGCTCAAACTAGAGCCGCCGGTTGCTACATTATTTGCGGCCTTATAGGCTCGACCGGTGCACGTCCAAGCAGGGACAAAAGTGTACAAGACGCGTGAAAAAATATGCTATAGGTGCATAGTGGCATGTCCGAAAGATCTCCTGATTTGACTACAGATTATGGCAGAACATGCATCCAAGTTTGACCTCCCAACATATGGTTCGGAGCCACTTGCTAACGACGCAGCTACCGGCGTGGGTTGCCGCTGTCACGTCTCGCTTACGTTTTGTCTCCACTAGTGTACGTACACACTCCAAATTGTTTGTTTATTTTATGGGGTTTAACGTCCCAAAGTGACTAAGGCTATGAGAGACGCCGTAGTGGAGGGCTCCGGAAATTTTGACCACCTGGGGTTATTTAACGTGCACTGGCATCGCACAGTACACGGGCCTCTAGAATTTCTCCTCCAAGAAATTCTAGCCGCCGCGGCCGGGATCGAACCCGCGTCTTTTGGGTCAGCAGCCGAGCACCATAACCACTGAGCCACCGCGGCGGCTACACAGTCCAAATGCTACTTTCATATATCTTTCAACATTTCACTATCACGCCAGTGTACATTCATGGTGAAGTAACTAGCCACGGGCAGGTACTTCAGCAGTTCCACTATAATCAGCCGCGAGAACGAAAAGATTGCATCATTGTAGTGGGTGCAGGCGCTATGCTGATGAGCTGCCAATGTGAGTACACCTGCACAGATACCTCATCCAACCTTCTACCATTCCGCAAATCAACATAATCGCAATACGCGCCTTATCCTATCACACTCAGAGGCGGCAGTACTCAAGCATGCACCTATAGACGCCGATATTTCGGTGGGGAATGGGCGATACTGTGTTTTCGCAAAAACAACTGTAAACTGGAGCCGGAGCTTGCCCAAGTCCCTGCATAAGATTGTCCTGGTTGATTTACTATAAAGACTGACGCCAGCCCCAACAAGTGCCATACGACAAGTCCCCGAATAAAGAAAAAAAAACGTCCCGAAAGTCACACGCACGTTAAACGCGTACACGTCTTCGTAAGGAACGTGAAAGTCCTCCTGAGACACATTGACATAATCAGATTGAATTTCCACAAAGTAGCACTTGAAAAATATTCGACACATATATTATAGCCGAGTCCGGTCGCGTTGTCCAACAGTTGTCGCTGAAGGTTGCATTTGAACCTGGGTATACGCAGCCCCAGAAAGCAATAATAGAATTCTCCAAGCGGTGAAGTTTATCTAACAACCTTGAGGTAACCGACGTAAGGAACCAAATTCTTCTCAGAATCGAGCATGGACTGCATAGAGGTGGTAGGACAAAAACTGTCAGGAGAAAGCTTAGCGTAGGAAGGGAGAAAATGAAGTCTGCATGAGGAATGCAGGGCAATCACGTCACCGGTATGCAGAACATAATTATCGCAACCGAGAAATTTATAACGATTTTTAAAGTAGCGAACTTTTCAGGACTATATTTAGAGAATCAGCAGTGTGGAGAAATTCGTCCTCCAGAGGAAAACAAAAGATAGAATAAAGAAATCGTTGTAAGCAAATCAAAGCCGGAAAGCGGGTGGGGATAATCAGGTAGCGGCATATCTGCTTTACTCTAATGTGCGACTAACCTAGTTCACGAGACCACCGTTAGCCCATTTTCATTTTAATGGCACTGAATTAAACTGTGCTTTCGTTTTATAGGCACAAAGGCGATAATGCTCTCCCGCAGCGATAACCCCTTTGAGTTGATGATTGGGACCGGATAACCACTCCGTACGGAAATGTCATATCTGGTTTGATATGAAAAAGTCCAGATATGAACAAATAGGGAATTGGGCATATAAGGTCTTATATGAATATACGGGCGTATATAGCCTGATATGCCCAATTCCCTATATACCATTATCTGAATGGAACTCATATAAGGAAATATATGTATATATGGTCGTATATGTCTTGATATGCCCAATTCCCTATATATCCATATCATGACTGAACTCATATATGACAATATATGAATATATCTGTCACATATGGCCTGATATGCCCAATTCCCTATATATTCATGTCATGATTGAACACATATATGGATATATCTGGCATATATGGCCTGATATGCCCCATTCCCTATATATCCATATCATGATTGAACTCATATATGGATATATCTGGCATATATAGCCTGATATGCCCAATTCCCTATATATTCATATATGGATTGAACTTATATATGGAAATATATGTATATATGGTCCTTATATAGCCAGATATGTCCTATCCTTATATGACCATATCTGATGGAGCCCATATATGGGATTTCTATATATGGTCTTTATATACCCAGATACGGCCAAATCCGTATATAGCCATATCTGCGAACAGTCATATATGGATGAATTTACTTATATGGGCCATATATGGCCAAATATAGATAAATTTGTGTATGTCCATATTTGGCTGGAGCTTATATATGTGGCTAGTTCTATATACGAACATATACTGACAGATCTGCACATAACCTTATATACATGTTGGGGAGGAGGAATAACCGCAAACTTGACAGGACTGAAGATCGAGAAGAGGACAGGACGAGCGCTCGTCCTGTCCTCTTCTCGATCTTCAGTCCTGTCAAGTTTGCGGTTATTCCTCCTCCCCAACATGTCTGACCAACTGGCCCAAAGCTTCCCCTTGTTGAACCTTATATACTTTTGGTTAAATGTTGAGGGGAAATTTCCCCTAAGGCGGAGCAGACTTCCATTAAGCTATTAATTACTTATTCGCATCCATCCAAGCACAGTCATACACCATGTCCACAGACCAGGACGAATCTTTTTACGAAAGAGCAAAAGTTTCTGTGGAAGCTGTGTCGGGTCCCTTTGTAGCCGTGTGACATCTTGGCGGAATGAAAATGAGTGATTACTCCCTTATTAAAACCTTATAAGCTTTCATATGGAAATATATAATAAATGGCAGCCTATGTATATGTGCCCTCATACGGCGAGATCTACCGAAGGAGACGGTACAAAAAAATGAAGAAATCCAACGATTTGCGGCGCGCTTCATCTGCAATCTCTGCAAGCACCTAGGCTCCCCTTCTCCAATGTTGCAGGCTGCTACTTTAGAACAACCCCAGCATCACAGCCAGTAAAACGATTCTCATTCGAGTTCTGTACCGCTCGCTCTCAGTGACTGCCTGCAACAGCGACGCGGCCTTCTATCACATTAGCCAATAAAGAGTGAGCCTGGGGCGTGGCGTCTCCAAACAGTGATGGAGGGCGGCCAAACAAAAGATGTAATGAAATTAGTTACAACCATTGCAGAATGCTGTCATACATATGCCGTTATCGCCACATGCAGACGCAAGCGACTGTGCAGTACGTCCTTACCGCTACTACTTCAGATATGTAATACAGCTTAAATTTTTGACGCAGATTTTTATTTTAAAACTTTGAGAGATACGTTGGTGCTGTGTTGGAGGGTTATACAGGATGGTTAACATTATGTAAGCGATAAACCTGATTTAATAGACAATTAATTAACTAACATTAACTAATGAACATTTCATTTTGATTCTAAGGGGCAATATTATGTTGCCAAATTAAAGGCCGTCATCGTAAAAGGTGAGCCCAGTTTCTAACTTTTTTTTTAATTGGTATAGGGGTTTGAAATATCGAGCGCCAGATTTTGCTCATTTCAAAGCTCGCTGAGTTGGTTTACCCGCACTGAAAATGCATAAAACTGTCGGTCACTTTTTTTCTGCATCAAACACGGACACCGTTTGTGTATTTTGTGATGTAGAAAAGTTTCTTTGAATTCGGCGACGATACGACGCGCAGCGCCGCGTTTATGAATATCCGAAGCGGACAAGGCAATTCACTGAGCTTGCAAGTGTGTATGTTCAGTATTTCGAACCACATTAACGATTACGAAAATTTAAAAGCTAAGGTTATCTTTTTTTACTGACGGCCTTCATTTTCGCGATACAGACTTACGCCCCAAAATCAAAATTATGAAAGCTGATTAGTTAAATATAATTAATCATTTTTCAGATTATTGAGCTCTATTACGTACATAATCCCCGTCTTGCTGTACGGTCCACCTTCACTGACCAAACCGACATATCTCTCGCACTTTGTAAAATAAAAATTTGTAAACGTTAAAAAATGTCATCCAATACATCTCTAAGTGCTGCTTTAAATTGAAAAACCACTCGGTTTTATGCTGCTCTAAAGCTCCTGATAATCATGTAGCATAGGGAACACAAGTAACACAATTACCACACAGAAATTGCGCAGGAAATTTTATTGGGGTGCATTTAATGCTCTTGTGGTTCTATAGTTGTGTATGCTTCTTAACGTCGATGCATTTCTTTCTCACTCCTTATTTCGCTGAGTTTAGTGCCCACGGCCAGCAACAGCAGCTTTCCGGAGAGCTCCCGCCCCTTCTTGGTCGGCAGGGCCGTTGTGTAGGCTGCGTGGGAGATAATTTAGAGCGATCATGATATAAATCTGCGCAGAACTTGTGCACATGGCCACAGTAGCATAAGTTGAAGAATTATGCACTGAATCCGAGACACCCTACCGTAAAATCCATTGTGGGATATTAAAGGTGCCCTGTGACGTACTAAAGCATGGGTTCTTTAATCTTTGTATGCAGAGTAAGGGACATTGTGAGTCCTGAAAGCGCAATGAGATCACCGAAATCATAATATTTGATATTTTAATCTTCGCTAGAAATGCTTGTTTCGAGCCGATGGTGTCGCAACGCGGCGGCCATTTGCGGCAGCGGAAATGAGGTGGCATCTAGATAGAGCGCTGCCTTTCTCATTGATTGGGCGTCCAGTTTGCATATTGTTCCTTCATACTTGTGAAATGGATCCAAAATATTATGTCTCTGAGTACTGAAAGCTTTTTCGCATGCCACAAGAACTGGAAAGAAGCAGGGAAAGCGAACGAAAACTAACAAGAAGACAGCTAGGGGCGACACTTTCCATTCCGCTTCAAACCTTCATGGCGGCCAGCGCTGTTCAAAAAACGTTGGCTCAGACCAGAAAGCGCGCGCGTCGAGACCGGCCGTGACCATACCAAGACGGCAGCGAAAAAAAAGCCAGTCGATACACCTTGCCCAAAATGTGAAGAGAAAGGCCGGACAGGAGACGGGAGTCGAGTTTGGGGGGGAGGGGGGCTACCGCTGACAGCCTTACAGTCCGACTAAAAAAGAAACTTCGGGGAGCTTCCTTTGTCGTTAGTCACCCCTGCCCTTACTACGGCGTCGCGTACACGGGGGGAAGACGCCGTCAAAATGCGCGGCTGTCTACAGCCCCGACAAAGGAACAACTGCATGCACGCTTCCACTGCGTGGGCGCTAGGCGCGGTTCTGATTTGTAGCGCCCAATCTCGGTACTGGTTGAGTGAAATGGGAGAGTGAAATGCGTTTTCGTCTGAGCTTTTCATTTCGAATTTTCAGAGTGGAATAACTTTCGCTTGTATGCTCCGATTTCAATAATTCTTTTTGCTCTGGTCTCTGGAACGCATGATGAATCTATTTAATAATATTAACTGGTACAGAGCAAATCATCGCGATGTCCCTTTAAAAGCTTAGCCTCATGCTTTTTTTGTTCGGGCTTTACCATTAAAGTTTCTTGGCAAAACCGCGAACGGAAACAGGTATACGCCAATTGTTTCTGAAACACGTTCGTTCGCACTAACCACCCGAAATAAAACGCGTACTAGCTCTTCATTGCACTGCTCCTACTTAGCTGTAGAGCGCAAGCCTTGTGGCAAATGTAATGGGGCCATTGTAGCCTAATTGGATACGCAGAACGCAGCAATGCTGATCCCGTGTTAAAATAGAATTAGCACTATTACTTACGACAATGAAAAGTGTTCAGTTCCTGATACGTGCATATGACAGAATCTATGACAGGTTGTTGCCTACGTCTCGTTACTTAGAAAATACATCCCTAACTAGCCCCGAAATGTGCTTAGCGAGGTTAGTCTATGTTTTTTGCGTTACACAATTCATATCATGCACTTGAACTACCGCTGGCAGGAACGCAACTCGGTGGCGGTAAAAATTTCGCTACTGAAAAATGAGAGATTACTCTCCGACTGCACATAGAAATAAATCATGCACTATGATACCTATTAGCTTAACTTATAGCCCTATCATCGAAAACTGCCGACGGCATTGACAAAGGTAACCAACAAAGCAATACGGAAAAAACTGTAAATGGTTGTTCACGCTTACCTGAAATATTGATGACTGCAGGCTCACAGAAACCTTGGTATTTCCCGCTCACTTGCACCCTGGATCCTTCCGATGGCTCATCATCCCATGCATGCTTGGCGCAGGTCATTTTAACGACGTCAAAAGTGTCTTCTTCCTCAAAACGCACAAGTGTGGCGCTGTACCATGATTTCAAAGGGAAAACAAGTGGATGCAACAACGGGTATAACCGGAAATTGCTCGCCCGGCACGAAAGTGCGTAGCACACTGCAGAGTCCGGCTTCTAGCTCTGTGCAACAGACGACAGTCAAGGGTGGCGCCACCAATGCCTTCCTTAGCAGATATCTGTGCATATCTGTGCATGTCAGATATCGGCACCTGCGCACGGGCGCTCGCGCGCGCGTCAGAAGCAGGGTCCGGTTTATAACAATGGGAGGACTGCGGGGCCTGTCGGGGACTCTTTTTCTTCATGGCTTGAAGCTCTCCTCCCCTAAATTTTCTTGGAATCCTTGCAGCTCCCCAGCCATCTCTTGTTCACGGCTTGACATTTTTTTCAGTCGGCTCCCGAGGGAGAGCGAGCCAGCACCAGGAGCATGGAGGTTCATGCCACTTTTCGACGCCCGTCGCGGTGCGTGCTGGGCGCGCAGGCGCTTCGCGTGTATGCCTTGGAAGTGTCCATCGAGATAGGGCTTTATATCGCGTGTATCTTTATCAAAATAAATATAACTAACGATACCCCTGCTGCGTCGTGTTTTCGGATCACTCTGCAGGACGTATTATGTAAACTGAACCGAATAAATATTTCGTCCTATCTACATAAACCAAAGAGAGGCTTGATTGAGACCTGTTATATTCGAAGTGATTGTTAAAGCGAATTTCGAAAATCGCTAGCTCTCTGCTCCTTGTGCTGGACACTGCGCAATGAATTCGACCATACATCACGTCAGATACATCACAAAGGCCCCAATCGCCTTTCCTAGAGATTGATACGATGCGCAGCTTGACGTTTGCATTCGCTCGCAGATTTAGCATCTGTTTGTTCCGCAGATTCGGCACCCCATGCGTGAGCGGTCTTCTCTTCTTGAATGCCTATACTAGCTGCCCGTTGTGGCACATAATCACGTCATTTTACATGTTTGTTGCTTTAGGACAGGGTGGATTACGGGAACGTTTCAGCTGGTTATCAAAGGTAACGGCGCGCCTTCTCTATCAAATATGTAGCTAGTCAAACGGCAATTTCCGTTTTGGACAAATAGGTTTCATGAGTTTTTTGCACAGAAATGATGTTGTGAAGGTGCGGTTTCACAATTTATATTAAGAAATTATTAGCGGTACACCTCAGCGGTTTCTGTATGCAAGTTATTCGGCCAAGCGGCCGTATATTGTGGTGGAATTATCACCGTTAATTTCCTAACAAACCTCTTAAAATTCTAATTACTTGTTGAGGCTTAAGTGCTTGTTTTTGTGAAAATACAGGCAGTCATTGTGTTAGGGCGTTATCTTTGCCTGAATTTTTCAAAAAACGACGGCGTTCTGAGGTATCTTCAATGTCCGGTTAAATCGACGTGATTACGACCTGACTAGAGTGACCAAGGGCGCCAAACTTTTCCCTGGTGTGATGACCAGGTGCATCTCGTGATGTTTTTTTGATTTCTCTTGCCTAGAATGAAACAAAACACTTTTCAGCTTCATCTAGTGCTCGTCGTCATGAACACACAAAAATCAGCAACAAATGCCTTCTACCAGGGAACAGCAGTTAGCATACTTTATTGGAAAAATTGGATCGCTGGTATATACTGTTTTGCATGCATAATTGCACGGATTGGGTCGGAATTTTTTTTTTGAGTGGGGGGGGGGGGGATTTGTGTGCGCTGTACTCCATTGCAGCACACAACAACATGTTGTAGTTCTTTAAGGAGAAGCAGAAGGCTGCAACGGCTATAAGAACCGAATTGCCTGATGTGAAGGTCGCTTTTCACTCCAAAGTTGAAGACGGGGATCGCGATCATCGTCATCCGTGATCAATTTTACAAGCCAAAGAACCCTCCCATCGACCACCGATTAGCTGCTGTTGAATTCAGTGGGGCAGGGTCAGGCTACCCTTGTTTTTTGTCACATCTGCTGATCAGACATTCCATAAGCTTTGACTGCGACTCGCTGCCCTTGGAGTCCACTCTGCCACTCTAAACGCCGACCTTTGTTCGGCTCGTTACTTGGCCACCCTAAGCTCATTTTTCCGCATTTTGTTAGTGCTAAGATGTGGATGACACCAGTTTGCTCAGTAATACTCTAATCGCTCCCCTTGACGTTATCGCTAGTATTTTCCTTGCCATGCCCAATGCGTGCTACACGGCTGCTTGAAATCCCGTCGAACCGATCGCCACTCGAGTCGACAGAGCTTTGCGGAAGATGAGAAAAAGATATCTTAGCGGAAAGTTGAGCACTCAGAGGCTCTTCGGCGTCCGGCCGACATTCGACGGTTTCAAATGCTTACGAAATGCGAACAGAGACCGCCCCTGTCATTGGCGGTGGCCGTTATCTTGCCTCAGAGCCGCGTCCCGCAACTGCTTCGGCCCTCTTGATTTCGACATCTGCTGCTGACTTGTTTCTTCTCCTCTTTGTTTAGCACACTGCTTGCGTTGTCGCTAATTTAGTGCTTCAAGTTAATGACTCGTCATAAAGCATTTACCGCGTGCGCGTGAAATTTCAGCGGGAATACACAAATGTCGACTGCACTGCAGTACCACCGTTGTCTGCATACCTGTTATCGTTTGTATATGGCATAAAACGCAAGCTATGTTGACTATTCTCTTTCTGATGCGCGTATTGTATTGTGCTCTTGAAGCCTTGAAACAGGCAGGTGCCTCAACATTAGGCTTCAAGAGCACAGGAATAATGTAGACAATATTGCCACGTATCATTGTAGCGTTTGTTCGTTCACGCTCAAGGCTGCAGGAAAGGGTTGTTATCACTTTTGTTCGTGGCGCGAGAAGCGACCAGACTAATCTCGATTGATCGCAGCCATGAAGGGCTGCATCTAGGTTTTTCTAGATTACTGTAGATGATCTTGTCCTGTTATCTGGAAGTTTCCTTGCCGCCTTTAAATTGAGCGATGCCGCGAGCGGCGGACATTCGTAGTTCGACGACCGCCGAGCACGCCTGTTGCTTACGCCGCCGCCGAGTGATTCAGTTCTTTTGAGGGCGCAAGTCAGCCCAAATAAAGAGCTTCGTTTGCAAGTATCTCTGGTGTCTTCCTGACCGCTGGACTGCCGTCACTACAACGTGACATCTGGTGGAGGTGCTGGGTAGCCTTTCATGTTCCGGACACCCCCAACAAGTCGTGACGCCAGCCCTCTGAGTCATCTACCGCAGGACCTGAGTCCAGTCCACCGCGCAAGCCGACGCCTGCAAGGGGACGCACCTGAGTTCGGGACCCTGCCGGACCCTACCCGGAAGCGAAAGCAAGTACCAACGTCCATCATGACCTTGCCCCAGACGACCACTCCAATCATTCTGCAGCAGCCCCGGGTGCCACCAACCTTCGACGCTTCGCCTGGCGCCGACCCCGAGGAATGGCTGGAGCAGTTCGACCGTGTGGCTGTCTTCAACAACTGGGACGATGCCATGAAATTTAGGTACGTCTTCTTCGCCCTGGAGGGACCAGCAAGAGTCTGGTTCGAGAATGAGGAAGCCAGCCTTGCCAACTGGGAAACCTTCAAGGAACAGCTTCTGAAGACCTTCACAAACGTCGTGCGAAAGGAGAGAGCCCAGCAGCTGCTACAGTCTCGCATACAACACCCAAACGAGACCGTTGCAGTGTATACTGAGGAGATGAAGCGTCTCTTCCGGCGTGCCGACATGAACATGAAGGAAGAAGAGAAGGTGAAGTTGCTTATGCGAGGAGTTAAAGAGCAACTATTTGCCGGCCTCGTTCGCAACCCACCGAAAACCGTCGCTGAATTCGTAGAAGAGGCATCCACAATGGAGAAAACTCTCGACGCCCGAGCCCGCCAGTATGACCGCCAGCAGCGCTTTTTGTCAGCAAGCTGCATGGACACCGCTAACAATGATAACCTGCGGGAGGTTATACGTGAAGTTGTGCGAGAGGAGCTCCGACGGTTGCTGCCAACGGGAACGCAGCCGCAACTTTCATCGCTCACTGACGTCATCCGGGACGAGGTTCAACAGGCCTTGGGTGTGACGCCGACACCCACGCAGCCTCTGCAGCCCCCAGCCATGACTTACGCCGCAGCTGTTGCACCTCGACGACGGGACCCAAGCCCCTATCGCCCTCAGCCAGCTGCGTTGGACCGCCGCCCACTCGCCCCAACCCGCCCGTCCTACGAGCGACGCGCGCAGCCGAGGAAATGCGACGAGTGGAGAACTCCCGACCAGCGCCGCCCACTATGCTTCCACTGTGGCGAAGCCGGTCACGTCCTCCGGCACTGCCCATACAGAAGACTGGGCATCCGAGGGTTCTCTTACGACGCTCCACGACCCCGACCCGGCCAGCGACCAGCCGAAATCGAGGAGTTTTTACGTCGGGAAGAATACTCATCGCCGAGCCGCCTATCACGTTCCCCGTCGCCATCGTCCCCGCGCTTTGTTTCTCCTAGCCGAGGTTACGCCGTGCGTGGACGCTCCCCCAGCCCACGAAGGTTAAACTAAATAAAGCAGCCTCTGGTGGTGAGGTTGCTTCTAAGCGCAATGACAAAGATCCTCCATCGACGAGTACTCAAGACCATGCCTCAACTACGACGACAACACCGACGACGACAACACCGACGACGACAACACCGACGACGACAACACCGACGACGACAACATCGACGACGACAACATCGACGTCGACAACACCGACGACGACAACACCGACGACGACGACGACACCGACGACGACGCGGCCAGACTTGAAGCTTTTACCGCTGCCCAGTGAAGTAACGTCGCAGTACGCCCACCGCAGCCTCACTACTCGACGAAGCCGAGATCGGACACCGAAGACAACGTACAATACCAGAACGCGAACAAGTGACCTTGAAGTTACGGTCGACGGTCACGCGGTTACTGCCTTGGTGGACACGGGAGCTGACTACTCTGTCATGAGTGGCCCACTCGCTGTCCGACTCAGGAAGGTGACAACAACCTGGGATGGCCCGCTGATCCGCACCGCAGGTGGCAACCTGATTACGCCGTCAGGACGCTGCACCGCGAGAGTTACTGTAAATGGGAGAACCTATGCGACAACCTTCCTGATCCTACAGCAATGCTCGAGAGACGTGATTTTGGGAATGGACTTCCTGAACGAACATCGGGCGATCATCGACCTTCGATCTAAGTCGATCAAGCTTTCCACGGAAAAAGCCATACCTGTTGCGACGAGCGCGACTCATCACGTTGCCTTAAACGTCCTCGATGAAGCATTGAGCGTGCCGCCCCGATCAAGTGTTCTCGTCGGCATAGGTACTGGAGACATCGAAAATGCCGAAGGTGTTATCGAGGGGAACACCCAGTTACTCCTGGATCGAGGATTGGGCGTCGCGAGGGGAGTCGCCGAAATCCGAAATGGCCGAGTCCAGGTGTTGCTAACCAACTTCACCGAAGAATACCGGCATCTAAACAAAGGTACGACGATCGCTTTCCTCGACGAGCTGGCAGACATCAGAGACGTATTTGCCCTACCCGACCAACCTGCAGAACTATCTGAACAAGGCCATCAACCCACGTTCGACATCAACCCAGCATTACCCCGGAGCAGACAAGACGAAATACGCAGTCTTCTTCAAAGGTACACCGATTGCTTCTCATCAGCATCGAATGTGCGACGAACCCGGCTTGCCAAGCACCGCATTGTCACAGACGAACACGCACGACCACTGCGACAGAGCCCCTACCGCGTATCGCCGTTAGAACGCCAAGCTATCCGCAAGCAAGTTGAGGAAATGCTTCGTGACGACGTCATCCAGCCGTCGAGGAGCCCCTGGGCAGCACCGGTCGTCCTAGTGAAAAAGAAAGACGGCACCCTTCGCTTTTGCGTCGATTACCGCCGCCTGAACAACATTACGAAGAAGGATGTCTACCCCCTCCCCCGCATCGACGATACACTGGACCGGCTGTGCAACGCTAAGTACTTCTCATCGATGGACCTGAAGAGCGGCTACTGGCAAATTGAAGTCGACGAAAGAGATCGCGAGAAGACTGCGTTCATCACGCCAGACGGACTCTTCGAGTTCAAGGTGATGCCATTCGGCCTCTGCTCTGCCCCAGCGACGTTCCAGCGAGTAATGGATACGGTGCTCGCAGGCTTGAAATGGCAGATTTGCCTAGTCTACTTAGATGACGTTGTTGTCTTCTCCTCAAGCTTTGAAGACCACCTCAGAAGGCTTCGGATAGTGCTGGAAACGATCAAGTCTTCAGGCCTGACACTGAAACGAGAGAAGTGCCACTTCGCTTACGAGGAGCTGCTGTTCCTTGGTCACGTCGTAAGCAAGGATGGAGTTCGCCCAGACCCCAAGAAGACGGCTGCGATCGCAGAGTTTCCACAGCCTAATGACAAGAAGGCTATACGCAGATTCCTTGGATTATGCGCTTATTACCGGCGATTCGTCAAGAACTTTTCGCGCATCGCTGAACCTTTGACCCAACTTACCAAGGCTGACGTGCCTTTTAAATGGGAAAGGCCGCAAGAGGAAGCTTTCAACGAACTGAAGCGCCGCTTACAGTCCCCTCCTGTGCTCGGGCACTTTGATGAAAACGCCGAAACCGAAGTTCATACCGATGCAAGCAGTGTGGGCTTAGGAGCGGTCCTCGTTCAGAAAAATGGCAGACAGGAGAAGGTTATCGCGTACGCTAGCCGTTCACTGTCGAAAGCCGAGGCCAACTACTCGACCACCGAGAAAGAATGTCTCGCCATTATTTGGGCCACGTCTAAATTTCGCCCCTACCTGTACGGACGACCATTCAAGGTTGTGAGCGATCACCATGCTCTGTGCTGGCTAGCCAATTTGAAAGATCCCTCCGGCCGCCTTGCTCGCTGGAGCCTGCGCCTTCAAGAATTCGACATAACTGTAGTCTACAAATCTGGCCGCAAGCATTCCGACGCAGACTGCTTGTCGCGAGCCCCCGTCGACGCAGCACCGGAAGAGGAAGACGACGACGCTTTCTTAGGACCGGTAAGCGCGAGCAGTTTCGCGCAGCAGCAGCGCTCGGATCCTGAGTTGCAAAGCCTGGTTGATTATCTGCAAGGCAAGACCGCATCGCCTCCCCGAGGGTTCAAGCGCCAACTGTCGTCCTTCGTCCTTCACAATAATGTCCTTCTGAAGAAGAACTTCGCGCCCAACAGGACAGTGCATCTTCTTGTCGTGCCCAAAAATCTCAGGCAAGAAATTATGCAGGCATGTCATGATGAGCCGACTGCAGGGCATCTCGGGATTGCTCGCACGTTGCACCGCATCCAGGAGAAGTACTATTGGCCGCGGCTAGCTACCGACGTTTCGCATTACGTGAAAACGTGCCGTGAGTGTCAACGACGCAAAACGCCTCCGACTAGACCAGCCGGACTCCTGAACCCCATACCACCGCCAACTAAGCCCTTTCAGCAAATCGGGATGGACCTACTGGGCCCCTTTCCTACTTCATCATCAGGTAACAAGTGGATCATCGTGGCCACCGACTACATGACCCGCTACGCCGAAGCAAAAGCGTTGCCTAGTGGTACCGCAACAGAAGTTGCAAAATTTTTTGTCGAACAAATTCTCCTCCGACACGGCGCACCCGAAGTACTCATCACAGACAGAGGAACAGCATTTACAGCGGAACTGACGCAAGCCATTTTAAAGTACAGCCAGACAAGTCATCGGAGGACAACTGCCTATCATCCGCAAACCAACGGACTCACAGAGCGTCTGAACAAGACCATCGCAGACATGCTCTCCATGTTCATCGACGCCGAACACAAGACGTGGGACTCTATTCTGCCCTACGTGATCTTCGCCTATAATACTGCCACCCAGGAGACAACCAGGTTTACTCCATTCCAGCTGGTATACGGCAGGAAGCCCACAACAACACTCGACGCAATGCTCCCGCACGTTTCCGACGAAGACAACCTCGACGTCGCCGCCTACCTTCATCGCGCCGAGGAAGCCCGAAGACTTGCACGGCTTCGCATTCAAGACCAGCAGCACACCGACGCCCGACGCTACAATCTGCGCCGACGAGACACGCATTACAAGCCAGGTGATCGGGTTTGGATATGGACGCCAGTTCGCCGCCGCGGATTGAGCGAAAAGTTGCTGCGACGCTACTTTGGCCCGTACAGGGTTCTCCGTCGCATCGGTGACCTCGACTATGAAGTCATACCCGACGGCACGACAGCATCTCAGCGACGCCGCCCACGCCCGGAAGTCGTACATGTCGTACGCCTGAAGCCATATTATGAACGCTGAAGGACTCGAAGTTTCATTCTCCGTGTTTATTTTCATTTTAAAGCATCGAGACGATGCTTCTTTGGAAGGGGGGTAATGCCACGTATCATTGTAGCGTTTGTTCGTTCACGCTCAAGGCTGCAGGAAAGGGTTGTTATCACTTTTGTTCGTGGCGCGAGAAGCGACCAGACTAATCTCGATTGATCGCAGCCATGAAGGGCTGCATCTAGGTTTTTCTAGATTACTGTAGATGATCTTGTCCTGTTATCTGGAAGTTTCCTTGCCGCCTTTAAATTGAGCGATGCCGCGAGCGGCGGACATTCGTAGTTCGACGACCGCCGAGCACGCCTGTTGCTTACGCCGCCGCCGAGTGATTCAGTTCTTTTGAGGGCGCAAGTCAGCCCAAATAAAGAGCTTCGTTTGCAAGTATCTCTGGTGTCTTCCTGACCGCTGGACTGCCGTCACTACAACGTGACAATATTGCAATTTCTGGGCACCTTGCCAAGCACTGCAAAAAGTGCAAACGTAATGATCCGGACGAAACCTGTTACCCAGATTTCAATCGCTGCACAATTCTTGCCAGAGGACGGGATAGGATATCCAGGGAAATCGTAGAAGCATTGGAAATCCACAACGCAAAGGAACAATGTGTGAGTGCACCCTCCCTGTGCCTGTCGCTAAAAGAATTGGACTTTCTTAGGGGCAGGGTAAATGTTTAATCCTGTTCTGAAATGCCCCTCTCTGTCTTTTTTGTTAATCACCTTGCGCCGCGATTTTAGTCCCGTTTTTCACCGTTAGTTTAACGCTGTTTTTTTCTCTTTTGGCTATGTGCATATCCGTTTTCATCGTTTTCATCGCTTTTACTTCCGTCCCGGCCTCTTACACCGTGGTTTTATCGCTTTTTGTTTTTCTTTCGGCTTTTTCACCTTTTTATCGTTTTTACCCTTGGACGTGACTACACTGTTTCGGTGATTGTGCAGGATCGCCTTGGACACACCCCCCTCTTTGTGCTTTATATATGTGTCCTGCTTCGAAATAAAATTTCAGTTGTTAGTCAGCGCCCGTGTCTGTGTCTTCTTCCTTCGTGTTTTCGTCCCGTTCCTTGCGCTGTTATTTCATCATTATTTTTCTACATTGCAGAGAGGTATTCACTTGCAGCCAGTTTAAAAATATATACTTCGGTAGACCTTTCACCCAGACACAGGAATCAGGCTAGTTTTGCACAACAGCTGAAAGTAGACAGGCAAAATATTTTGTTTTGTTCCCATGCGCTGTTCGCTTGCCTTTCTGTAGACGGAACAAAGTGGGCTGTTAACATGTGACCAGCAAATAATTTACATTGCATTTTTTTTCTCACATGCTGTTTAGAATGTGGTTTTAATAGCCGAACGACGGCTGTGGTGTCGAAGTTAGGTATAGGCTCCATGCGCTGCAGTTTGGCGAGCACGAGTGACGTCATCTGGGTAACAGGGAAGAGGGAGGGGGGGGGGGGAAGTTGGACGTCGCTCTCTCGTTCAGTTTGCAGTCAGCTAGGAGTGCGCCAAGATATTCCCTCCGAACGCGAAAACAAACTTCGGTAATTATGGGTGGCTCGACCTACTGCTGTGTTTATATATCGAAGATAAAATTTCATCTCTTTCCATGGAGATCATGCATGCTTGCGCATGCACATGAGGGTTCACTGGAACAGAGTCTATTTTGGAACTAAATTCATGAGTGCAAACTGGGAGCGGATTTACATAGTCTGGGGTGTTTTCAATGAGCCATCACTGGTAGGAGTCCTAGGAGTTGGTTTGTTTCTTTGTGTAAAGAGAAGGAATGCTCTGAGTAATAAGCAGTGGTTTTTTGGAGCGTTCTTGGAGCGGGCATCTGTAGTTTCCGACTACGGTTTTTTATACATCTGTGTGGTTCAGCGGGTTAGGGCAGTTTTTTTTACATGCGTGCGTGCGCGTTGTGGGTACGATGTCGTTTTTCTGAGCGTGCTTATGCAGTTTCTCACGATGTTTCGCTTATAAGTTTTTCTGTATTGATTTTTTATCACGTTGTATAGAGCGGTTTAAAATTTTTATATTGACATTGGTGAATTCCCGCCATGTAAAACCCTTTTCTGGATCAATGAAAAGAAAACTAGAAAACAGAAAACATCTACATAAAGCAAAGCAGCGTTCATCCTGAAGACATCCAGTATATAGCACTACCATTGTCTGTCTATAGTAACGATAGCATTACATTTTGTAACGTAATTTATTGCATTTCACGTCGCTAAACCATTCCTGAAGTCTACCATCACAATGCGATACATCACGGCAAAATTCCTTTGCTGTCCCTAATTGAATATTGCCCTGAGGAAATACCTAACACAAAAGTCCTGTAACATACTGAGCAAGAAATGCTTAGACTTTTTGTTCACTTACACCCACGCTTCTCAGAGCGGAATACATCTACATAAAGCAAAGCAGTGTTCATCCTGACGACATCCAGTATATAGCACTACCATTGTCTGTCTATAGTAACGAGCCGACCATGTTAGGTAGGCCGCTGATTTCATTATGTGAGTCAATTAGACACCTGTTCTTCACACTGTAAGGGCACTTAAAGGATTATGGACAACTAACTTTTGGGTGCGTGTTTTCTTCTTTGTAATGATGCATGAGGCATTATTATACATGGAGTATCACGTGGTGTTCCTACAACTGCTGAATAATTTATTACCGATTTTTTTCTCTTGCTGTTTAAATTTCAATAACTTAACTATGAGTGGGAGGTCAATGAGTGAGGCATGAAAAACTGCGATATAATCGCTGCGTCCTCGTTTTAATTCACTACAATTCTGAAGCCAGTCAGCCAGCTTCACTATCCGGACGTGTAACGAATGTAAAACAGCGATTATATTGTACTTTTTTCATGCCTGCTGGTCATTTCCGAAATTCTGTGTGGGCAAGTCGCGGGTGGCGCGCATGAGTCAGCAACGCCTCGACTGGTACCCGTGCTGCTCGCGCTGCTGACACTCTTTCTTTCATTGTGAGCACATGCCCTGCTGCTCATGGGTGCACAAAAGAGGGGTTGCCGCTCGTTGTGAGTCATGACTGGAATGCCGCGACGTTGAGAGAGTGGAGAAACGTATTGTTGTGTCGGGTGCTGCCACAATAGTTCGCACAACATGAACCGCCAAGAGCAGCCCATGGAACTTATAGATTTCCTGGACATATGTCCCACATTCCTAGACAAAAAATTCAATATTCGAAATTTGTAATCTGCTGCCAAGGAAATTTTGGAGGTAATGGTGAATCTTTTCGATGTGTAACAATATCTTGAAGAATTTTTTCATCGCTCGCATCGAGCGATAACCAAAACATTAATAGCAAGACAAAAAAAATGCAAGCATGTCGACGGGAAGTTGGTGTAGTCAAATCTTCCAGTGTTAAAAAAAAAATACGTTCATGCACTTTTTCCCATTCAAGAATGGGTTTTCCCCGGAATTGTTGTCTGTGAAATGATTGAGAACGAGAGAAGGCAAGCCTGGATAACTTCTGTGCGCAAGCTGAAGTAGGCGGTTTTCTCTTGCTAAATTGGTTTCGTATGTTGCGCGTGTATATTATTTCTGACGAATTTTCATTGTAATCCACTAAGCATGCAGTGCTGAACTAAGCATGCAGTGCTGAAAGCATGTGCGGAAGTGTTTTTTTTATTTTCAAGAGAAAGGGCGTTACGCGCAACTTCTCAATCGGAGGGATGACAGGTCTGTCCGGTCAATTGTGGGGAGTCGCTGGAGACGGTGCTATGGTGCTTTTCACTCGCGCTTGCAACGCCCCTTTGCAAAGCTCTGGTTCCCTCGGTATCCTCCGCGTGCCTTTCGGAGCGAAAGAAAGGGGGAAAGTGACACGGACGGGCAATGTGTCGCTTTTCTGCGGTTCTGGGGGGGGTCTCGAGGGCCCGCTTTTTCACCGCCTCAGCAACGCCATCTCTCGCTCAGTAGGGTAAGGAACATTTTGCCGTGAGTGGTGGCTATATTCTATGCACTATATGGTGGCTGACCGTGGACACAGCGGCGACTCATTTATTACGCAAATAAAGGATGTCTTGCTTCCACGTGACGGCCGGTCTCAGAACTGGCATCTGAATATCGGCAGGCAGGGGAGGTTGGATTATGAAGGGAAGAAAAAGTTGAGGCGAAAAGAAACAGACCAACGCGCATAGTATCAAGAACTAGTTGCAGAAGATTTTTTACAAACTGTTCAGCTTGGCACAACAGTCGGAGTAGAATGGCGAGCTTGGTCAGTACACCACGGAGACTCGGCGGCGCGGAAAAGGCGATGGGTAAAAGATTTGCGTGTAGCTGTGGAGTTTTTCTCGTCTGCATTGTAAACGTTTTGCTGGCAACTCTAGATAGATGAATTTCCAAACATTTTGTATTTTTTTCTGACAATTATACTAGAACGTTTTAATCTTCATTCCTGTGCCGCAAGGAGCGATGTGTTATTTACGCTCCTGGACAAGAAAGGGCTGTATGCTGCAGCGGTTTTGCAAATGTTTGTTGTCCGGCATTACCGCAAACAATGCAGGTTTCCCAGTTCTTCAGAACGACATAGTTTTGGGGAACAGCGCCCAAAGAAGGAACGTACACCGCACCACCGGCTTGATGGTTTGAGTATTCATCACGTTTGCGAAGGGGCTGAGTTCGATCCCGAAGCGCTTGTTGTACGTTCGGGACTCTATAATCTATCAATGTTCCTAAAAACTATGATTTCGATCGCAACCAACTCGCTGGACTTGTAATCCACTTATTTAGACCCAGTCAGGAAGGTTTAGTTCGTCAGGAAGGTTCGAAGTCCACCCAAGATAGAAAGCGCGTATATGCATGTATTAGTACATTTAAATCATAGCAAAGTTGAAGGTGATTTATAGCACTGTACTTTAATTCACCTTAGTTAAACACCGCTATGTAATAGCAGTCTAACTTGATTGAAGCCTCAATCATACAAAGCTTAGTACCTTGTTGTGCGGTGTGTTTCACCATCTTAATTAACCAATAATATCATGTTTGACACAAAGTTAATTATTTAAGTTCGGAAGTATATGGCACAAGCATCCCATATGAGGTAGGATATGTTCCATATCTGCGAGATTGTTTCCATATGAGGATTTGAAGGTCCCCATATAAAGAAAGAGCATCTATATAAGGACGCAAATACGACTATATATAGCAGTATATGGCACTATATAAGGTACCTTATGACCGTATCTGCCCGGATTTGTGGTCTTATACGCCCATATATAGAAGTATATGGCCGCATATCAGGTTTCCCATGGTCATATCTGGTCGTATATACGACCATATATGGACCTATTTAACTGTATATGATCCCATATATGAGTATATACAGCCATATATAAAATATATCTGGCCCATATCTGCCATTTTCGTAAGGACATGTCAAAACCTGAAAACAACACGATGGAGCTCTCGCTGTCAGACTTCCGCAAAAAATAATAGTGAGCTTTCAAACACCTTTGGTATGTTTAGCACGCTGACTAACCCATTATATGCGTGTGCTCGCCGTAACTACAGTAAAGAACGAAGTTGCCGCTGCACCATAGGGATGATAGGGCACTCTAAATATATGTATTGACTCACTGAATCAGAAAGGAAAGGTTTAATTGAGAACGACGGAAGAGAAAATAACGTCTCTTCACGCCCAAATATTTCGTCAACATAGTCATGTGCTAGGGAGGCAAAAATTTCAAAAATTAAATATAGTTGTGTAGAAGAGTGTAGCTGTGCATTTAAGAATACAGCGCTTTACTTTTTCACTAGCAAACTGCGGCCCCTGTGACGACAGCCACGGCTAGCACGGCTGCTATAAGCTGAAAGTTATGCTGGCACTGCGAATGACTGTTTCTGACAGTAGCGAGTAAGTGCTTGCCATTTCAAAATATTTCTTGAAAATTTTTCGTAATAAATACTAAATCGAATAAGCAAATCATGGCGCGCCGGGCACAACTTGGGAAAAAGAAGCTCATATTCGCGTGAGTGGGCTGTTGAAGGCCTTCCCGATACCCCATATTCCGGAGATCGCTCATGGTAACGACGCTTTCAGAAAGGAGGACGGTTCATTGCGAAGCGGATACAGAGCCGTTCATCAGAAGGATTGAGCAAAAGATTGAACGTGGAGCAAAAGCCTGAAATGATGAGGCCTGAAAAGCACCTCACGAAAAAGTAAAATTCGAAAACACTCTTAAAGATGGATTGGCCCGCATGAAAGAAGATGGTGTCACAAAGGTAATCAACAAGCCCACGTGTGCCGGCCAATTAAGGTAGCTATCGTAAATCAACCGTAATTGGGTCAACATATGGTATATTTGCACTGCAGAGGAAAAAAATGCGGATAGTGAGCGGCTGAAGGACAGTGACCCGTAATAGACGGCATTTATATTTATATTTTTTGCTTCCGAAACTCACATCCTCAGTGGGTTTTGAAAATTATCTCATTTGTTGAAATACTCTGGACTTGTGTAATGAAGTCACCATTTCGAAGGTAAAAATTAAGGAGCTTGCATTGCGCAATCACTGCTGTTCGTGAAATATCCTGGGTGGGGATCAAGAGGTGATCCTGCGCCTCTGCACTTTTTAAGTTAAAACTATGCAGATGACAGCGATAGCAGCGGTTGGAAGGAATCAGCTAATCCGAAACGCCAAAACTTTTTTTGTGTTTAGGAATGACTTGGAACTAGTAAACGCCTTTGAAGTGGCCGATGATATTGTTACGTAGCCGTTGGGGCTCGTAACCGAAAGGCTTTAATGGGGAGACGTGGACGGCACCGGTGAACAAACCAAGAGCACCCAGAGAAGGCCGGAACCGATCTTCTTCTTCTTTCACACGGCGGTGCACGCGCCTTGCGAAGAGCAGCCGCCTAGTGGCTGCTTGTGGAAACGTGGCATTACCCCCCTCCCTAAAAAAAAAACATCGACCCGATGCATGCGCAAGAAAAGAAGGTAAGAAAAGCAGTTCACAACAACATGGCAGGAAATAAGCAGTTCGTAAGCTAGCGGTGCTCGCGCGAAAAGTACGGCTTCATTCGCACGACATGGACGACTTCGGGCTTCTGCTGGCGGCGATGAGAAGTAGAAGAGCCGGCTGGAAGAAGTTCGTATGTGACGTCACTGAGCTGACGGACCACTCTGTAGGGACCGAAGTACTGCTTTAGCAGTTTTTCGGAAAGCCCTCGGCGTCGAATCGGAGTCCACACCCACACCATGTCGTCCGGTTCGAAGGTCACTACTCGGTGGCGGTGATTGTAACGCCGAGCGTCTCGGCCTTGCTGGTTCCGGATGCGCAGTCGCGCAAGCTGCCGTGCTTCTTCGGCGCGCTGAGTGAATTCCTCGGTACCAGCTTCGGGGTCTTGACCGTTAAGGGGCAACATGGCCTCTAGCATGGTGGACACCTCGCGGCAATACAACAGAGAGAAGGGCGTCATGCGCGTGGTCTCTTGTTGTGCCGTATTGTACGCGAATGTGACGTACGGTAGGATGTCATCCCAAGACCGATGTTCAGCGTCCACGTACATAGACAGCATGTCGGCGAGAGTTTTGTTGAGACGTTCGGTCAGGCCATTCGTCTGTGGATGGTAGGCTGTGGATTTACGGTGGGCAGTGCCACTCAGCTGCATGACGGATTCCAGCAGCTTGGCCGTGAAAGCTGTGCCTCGGTCCGTTATGACAACTGACGGGGCGCCGTGCCTGAGGACGATGTGCTCGATGAAAAATTTCGCTGCTTCGGCTGCCGTGCCTCGTTCGAGGGCCTTTGTTTCAGCATAGCGCGTGAGGTAATCGGTAGCGACTATTATCCACCGGTTGCCCGAGGAGGAAGTTGGAAAAGGGCCCAACAAGTCCATGCCAACCTGCTCGAATGGAAGTCTGGGCACTTGGACAGGCTGCAGTAAACCAGCTGGCCTTACAGACGGTATTTTCCGTCGCTGGCAATCGTGGCACGTTCGTATATAGTGGCGCACTGCCGCCGCAAGTTTGGGCCAGTAAAAACTCTTTTGAATGCGAGCCAAAGTTCGAGCATAGCCGAGATGACCGGCAGTGGGCTCATCATGGCATGCCTGCAAGACTTCGTCGCGGAGAGTGTCTGGCACGACGAGGAGATAATCCCTTCCCGTGGGAGAGAAGTTGATCTTGTAGAGCACGTCGTTTAGGAGACAAAACGAGGAGTGCGTTCTGGCGAAGGGACGGGGTACTTCCGTAGTACGCGCTTTCAGGAAGTCGATGAGTGGAGCGAGTCCCGGGTCCTCACGCTGGCGCTGCGAAACAGTGACTGCGTCGACAGTTGCGATAAGAGGGAAGTCCGGTTCTTCGTCTTCGTTCGCCGACTGGATAGGCGAACGGGACAAGCAGTCGGCGTCGTTGTGCTGGCGTCCGGACTTATACACGATGGTCATGTCGAACTCTTGTAGACGTAAACTCCAACGTGCAAGGCGTCCGGAGGGATCGCGCAAGTTCGTCAACCAGCAAAGAGAATGATGGTCGCTCACAACCTGGAAGCGGCGGCCATAAAGATACGGGCGAAATTTCATCACTGCCCAGACAACAGCGAGGCACTCTTTCTCGGTGGTGGAATAATTGGTTTCGGCACGAGACAAAGTCCGGCTAGCGTACGCGATGACTCGCTCAGCGCCATCCTGCCACTGTACGAGCACAGCGCCGAGGCCTACGTTGCTTGCATCCGTGTGAACCAGGGTCTCGGCATGGGCATCGAAGTGGGCAAGCACAGGCGTTGTTTGCAAGCGGTGGCGTAATTCATCGAATGCCTTTTGCTGTTCGTCTGTCCAGGCGAAGGTGACATCATCTCGGGTGAGACGCGTCAACGGGGCAGCAATTCGTGAAAAGTTTGCAATGAATCGGCGGTAATAGGCGCAGAGTCCCAAAAACCGCCGGACTGTCTTCTTGTCGGAGGGAGTAGGGAAGTTGGCGACGGCTGCAGTTTTGGCGGGATCGGGCTGAACACCTCGACGGCTGACGACGTGGCCCAGGAACAGGAGCTCTTCGTAACCGAAGTGGCACTTTTCAGGTTTTAACGTGAGGCCGGCAGATCTTATAGCCCGTAGCACGGTGGAAAGGCGTTGGAGGTGTTCTTCGAACGTTGGGGAAAACACAATAACGTCGTCCAGATATACTAAACAAGTTTGCCATTTAAGGCCGGATAAGACTGCGTCCATCATTCGCTGGAATGTCGCTGGAGCGGAGCACAATCCAAACGGTAGGACCTTGAACTCGTAAAGTCCATCCGGCGTGACAAACGCAGTCTTCTCACGGTCCCGTTCGTCTACTTCGATCTGCCAATAACCGCTTTTGAGATCGAGCGAGGAGAAGTAGCGCGCATGGCGCAGCCGGTCCAAGGAGTCATCAATGCGTGGTAGCGGGTAGACGTCTTTTTTTGTGACCTGGTTGAGTTTGCGGTAGTCAACACAGAATCTCAGACTGCCGTCTTTCTTCTTAACCAAGACGACAGGTGAAGCCCAGGGACTCCTCGATGGCTGTATGACACCGTCATTCAGCATTTCGTCTACCTGCTGAGCGATGACTTCGCGTTCCCGCGGTGACACTCGGTATGGGTTCTGTCGGACTGGTCGGATACGTTCGTCGGTTATTATGCGGTGCTTGGTGAGGGGCGTCTGCTTGACCGCGGAGGCAGACGAGAAACAGTCTTGAAACTGACAGAGCAGCCCGACAAGTCGATCCTTCTCGGTAGGTGATAGAGCGGGGTTGACATCGAGGGCGAATTGGGCCGTTCGGCTGGCAGATGTCCCGGTCTGGAGTGCGATGCAATCAGAAGTTTCGGCGATATCTTCCAAGTAGGCGACCGTGGTCCCTTTAGCGATGCGTTGTCGCTCATTGCCGAAGTTGGTAAGGAGTACATCCGCGAGGCCGTTGGTCGGATGGACGATACCGCGGGCAACACAGACGCCGTGATGGAGCAGCAGCTCAGTGTTCTGTTCGGCCACCCCTGCAGCACTGGACTTGTCATCGCACCTGACGGTAACGAGAGTACATGAGCGGGGCGGCACGGTTACATCCGCGTCAAGGATGCGCAAAGGTGCGTGGCGTCGTTCGGCGTCTGCGGAAGTCGGTGTAGGCGGTGAAAACGTGACCAAACGGCGAGGAACATTAATGACGGCACCATGCTGTCGTAAAAAGTCAAGGCCGAGGATGAGGTCCTTGCAACAGTTGGGCAGAATAACGAAAACCGCAACAAACACGGAGTCGGCAATGGTGACTCGTGCAGTGCAACGCCCTAAAGGTGTCATAAGGTGGCCACCAGCAGTACGAATTTGGGGTCCAGGCCATTCAGTCCTAACTTTTGCGAGCCGATCCGCGAAATTCTTGCTGATTATTGAGAAGTCTGCTCCTGTATCTACTAAAGCAGTCACTGGGTGCCCGTCAACAAGCACGGGAAGGTCGGCGCTAGCTGTGTCATCGGTATGAGGGAAACTCGGAGTCACGGAATCACGCTGCGGCGGCATCGCTGTCACGGAATCACGCTGCGTCGTCACGGGGGGGTCTTCGGGACGTCGGTTTCGTTTTTCAGCAACCTGCCCCCCTGAGGTCGCCGCCTTCAGTTTCCCCGGCGTGGGCTTGGCGACCGCCCCCTCATCGTATCGCTGAAAGTACGACGGCTAGGTGACGAGTAGCGGACGGGAGAAGGTGACCGTTGGCGGCCGTTCGGTGAAGTCTGCTGGGCAGCAAGGTATTCCTCGATTTCCCGAGGTCGCTCACCGAACCGTGGGCGCGGGGCGTGACGTGAAAATCCCTGAAGCCCGAGTTCACGGTAGGGGCAGCGCCGATACAGGTGGCCGGCTTCCCCGCAGTGGAAGCAGAGCGGCCGCTGACGAGGAGTGCGCCAGATGTCGGCCTTCCGGACCGGTGGTTGCATGTCGAGTCCCTGCTGCGGTGGCCGCTGGTAGGAGGGTGGCGGCAGAACGGACGGCGGCTGCGAGTCGAACGGGATAGGCTGCGCGGGAGGCACCGCGGGCTGACGGACAGCTGCTGCATAACTCAGAGGGCGTGGCTCGGGCAGCAACTGAGGCGGTGCAAACGCTTGCCGGATCTCCTCGCGCACGACTTCAGTGAGGGCAGCGGCTGTGGGATCAGGCGAGATGATGTGGAGTTTCCGGAGCTCCTCGCGAACTACGTCTCGGATCAACTCTCGCAAAGAGGAATGTTCACTGGCGCTGCACGAAGCGGCCACTGAGCTGAAGGGCTGAACGCACGCAGACTCGTTTCGTCGGGAGCGTTGCTGCAGGGCTCGCTCGATGAGGGTTGCTTCACTGATGAAGTCGGCAACGGTCTGGGGGGGATTCCGCACCAAACCAGCGAAAAGATGTTCTTTTACCCCCTGCATCAGGTGGCGCAACTTCGCGGCCTCCGTCATGTCGGGATCAGCCCGCCGACAAAGACGGGTCACGTCCTCGGCAAACATGGCGACGCTCTCGTTGGGCTTTTGGATACGGGCTTCCAGGAGGCGGCGCGCTCGGTCGCGGCGGTCGGGGCTGGAAAACGTATCGCGCAGCTGCTGGCGGAAGGCATCCCAGCTTTGAAGACCGGTCTCCCGGTTCTCGTACCAGGTTTTGGCGCCGTCTTCCAGCGCGAAGTATACGTTGCGCAGCTTCATGGCAGAACTCCACTGATTAAAGTTGGCCACACGTTCAAACTGTTCAAGCCAGTCGTCGACATCTTCAGCAGGAGCGCCATGGAAACTCGTCGGTACACGGGGCTGCTGGAGGGTTAGATGAGGGGAACTCGCCTGCGCCATGGGATGAAGCTGGACGGGGCGGCGGTCGGGAAGGAGACCGAACTCTGGGGAGAGGCCGTGAACGCGGCGGCTGCTGCGATGAACGGGCGTAGACACCAGCGGGAGTCGGTCGGGACTCGCTGAACCGCTGCGAGATGAGGTCCGGGACATGGGATCTTGAATGCACCTCCACCAGTGTTACGTAGCCGTTGGGGCTCGTAACCGAAAGGCTTTAATGGGGAGACGTGGACGGCACCGGTGAACAAACCAAGAGCACCCAGAGAAGGCCGGAACCGATCTTCTTCTTCTTTCACACGGCGGTGCACGCGCCTTGCGAAGAGCAGCCGCCTAGTGGCTGCTTGTGGAAACGTGGCAATATTACTTAACCGAACTAAGACCCAGACCCTTGCCAGTCGCTAGCGCACCAGCATGCAAAAGCCTTCGTGAATCTATCTCATGATTAGTTTCAGTCGACGCCAGATGTCTCATCGACACCTCTCAATGGGTTCGCTGGGGTTGAGCACTGGCTTGCCTTATGCTAGCTAGGTGTTAGAACTTTGACACAACCTGCGTCACATGCATTTGCAGCATGCTTTTCTTCGTATTAAAATATGTCTCTGAGGGGCAGGGGGGGGGGGGGCGAGGAAGGAGAGATAATGATGATTATGATGGATTTTTATGGCGAAAGAGCATCTGTGGCCAAAGAGCGCCATGGCACAAGGCATTTCTTTCTACTCAGAGATTGGTCACAGGCCTTTTTCTCAAGCATTTCACCTGAATCAAGCTAATCAGCAGACCATGGGAAAGCTTGTACCCATTGTATCACCGGCGGACACCCGGCGACACTGGGGATCGAACCCCGCGTCTCCCGCATGTGAGGCGGATGCTCAGACCACTAGGCCACCGATGTGGTAGGAAGTAGGGTAAGTAATACATGATCAAAAAAAGCAACAGCATTAACGTGACCATGGTGACATACTATGTTTAATAGCCGCATCTGCGTGTCAAGCGTAAAGCGTGCTCGCAAAACTTTAAGAACTTTGGAAGGTGCGGAAAAAGTAAAAAAAAAGTTTCTAGCAATCCGAGCGTGCACCCGCTTTGTCGGTAAAGTGAATTCATCTGAAATGAAGACCTGGGGCCGTATTCTACATGCTGACCATATTCCATTGCCCATTTCGCTCCATTCAGTCCTCTTTCAGCGGTCATCAAGATATACCCACGGCTTTTAAGCGTCTTTGGCAAGCGACCCGGCCATTGGGTGGTTGGCAAGCAGATCTCACCATTGGCTGCATATCGTAGCCAATATGGCAGCCAGTGATCAGGTCTGCTAGGCTGCTTTTGACAGAGCACTGCGATGCACCTCACCATTGACTGTACGTTCCATCCAAATTCAGCCAAGGGTCAGGTCCGGTCACCAACCGCCCAATGGCCGAGTCATTTGCCACAAAAGGTGAAAAACCAAGGGGATATCTGAGTGACCACAAAAAGAGGACCGAATGAACGCGAAATGGACATTGGATAATAGACAGCTACTTAAGGTACCTCGAACCTTTCTCCTGGAGGATGATGAGTAATTCAATATCTATCAGTGTTTTTCTTTTCTTATCCTCGCTGAAAATCGTGGCAAAGACCCAATGATCGAGTGCTGGGAAGAAATCTTTTCTGAAGTCGCATGTGGGAGCGTCGAGTCCCTTCCACATCTCGCCACGGCACTTACCTGCCAACACCATCATTGAGAATGCCTAGGGCGGCAAGGAAAGGCCTTGTCACACCGCTCCCTTTCATGCCTGTTTGCCGACAGTCTGTGGAAAGCATGTAAAACGTGGGATCGATTCACTGCGGAACCGTCGCCAGTTCACGCCCTGTTCCTGTCATTCCAGGCGTAATGAATGTAGTTATTCGCGCATACATGACGAAGTTATTCGTTGCTGGCTGAGCAGCTTCTAGTTGCACCTAGAGGAGCGCAGCAGGGGCAGATACACGAGTGGTGCTCTAAAAGGTTATTGCGACGTATCTCCTGTTGAACAAAGCCAGGAGAAATGCATTTGTTTTTCAGCATGATGCTGTAATTCCTTGCTGATAATCTCTTTGGTTCCCTCTTTCAAGAGTTGGAAGCTTCTTTATTAGGTGTTCTACTCCGTTCTTCTGCCTATATCTTTAAATACTTTTCACACAGTTATTATACATGATGTGTTCAGCGTTGCATGAACCATGGGGCCTACAGTACCATACCACACAGGGCCGATCGTTCGGATGATGACCTTGATGGATTAGCGAGATTATGGGTATCGGTTTTCGAGTGGACGCGCGTCGGCAAGAGCAGAATACGAGGCGTCGCGCGCGCAGTAACAGTAAGTAGGAAACAACGCACATCGCAACAACACTCACCACGCATGCGTCCTATTCACGCGGCCTTCGCTACTCGATGTTAGAGATACTGTCGCGGAGATCTATCACGCAGCCGGTGCTCAGCCTAGTAGTTTCAGAACAATTGTGTACTCCCACGTACTGAAGTTACAGATTGGACGCAGGTGCTAACCTGGTGGTCATTCGATTCAGCATCATCACGAGGGGATCTCGTGAGAAAGCAATCGTGAAACCCTTAACGCCTCTCTGAGTCGCGATATCTCATGTTGGACAGCCGGAGTCTAACATTGCGTGGTACTTGACATACGCACAGCAATTGTTGTTTGTGGTCGTCAACTTTAACAAAGATGCATGAGACGTCGCGAGTACGTACTGAAGGCTAACTTCAGGCCAAGAACATCTCTGTACCTAGTACAGGATAACACTGCAGTCAACTGCCAAGGCATTCATTTTTCATTCCCGCGGAGAGTTCGGCTGCCAACGCTACAAAAGTTGAAAAAGAGCTACAGCACATTTAAAGCCTCGGAGTGTATGAAAAGATTTACCGGCCACATAATTGCGCCTATAAGAGCTGGATGTAAATAAAAAGATCGAAGAGTTACGCATCAATGGAGACACTGGCCTCAAAAGCACATCCTCAGGGAACGAGTTCTGGTGCCTACAGTAAACAGGTGCCTGGAAAAGCTGGGAAGAGGAATGTTCTTCAAAAAACTCGATGCTAGGGCGGGCTATTTGAAGGATGCACCAGCACGTAATCCCAAAAGCAGACGAACTTCGTATCGCCGTTCAGACAGTTTCACGTTCTGTGGAAGCTTTTAGCGCATCGACAGTGTCAGTGTTCGCTCAAAGAGGCGATCTTTCAGTGCTGGCGGGTCTCGAGCGTCAAGCCTGTATTCAGGACGATATAATCGCGTTCAGAAAAGCAGTGGAGAAATAGCAGGTGCGTAAATATAAAGCGCCACAGTGTCCTGAAGGTGCCGGCATTGATCGCAACCCAGAGATCTGTGAGCTGCGCAAGCGGAAAATATGGTTTTTAAGACACATTTCAGCAGAAGAAATCAGTGCGGATCCTGAAAGCGTCAATTCTATTGTTCAGCTGCCATCAACCAAATATATAACGGAAGTCAAGTCACACCTCAGAGTGACAAGCCACCTTTCAAAGTTTTTCCGTGAATTTATTGTAGCGCCATCACATGATCAAGCGGGCGAAATAAGAAAACAGTCATACCAGCAGATATGTTCAACATTGCTCTGGACCGTTGATGTGCCAGTCAGCTGGCCAGCACTGCTTCACCGGACTTTTTAGGGCCCCTTCCATTATGTGACTTGTTTCCACAGACTCGCCATTGATAAAACTTTTCAAGTATCCACTTCATCATGACACAGATCTGTAGAAAGCTTTGGCGCCACCAAAAGAACGCTCACAAAAACATCTGTGCAGGCCCACTACATATCCTCGTCACCTCATGAACTGTTTCATTTGATTATTTTGAAACATTCTAGGGGAAGCCCTTTTAAAGAAGGTATTCTAACGACGCCTGCTCGTTTGCAGGTTTTCACAAGTCATCTCCTAGCAGACAGCAGTACGCGAAGGTAGAAAAAGAGGGCTCTGAAGATCACGGTCTAGCACAAAGCCAGAGAAAACTTAGACATAGGACCACGCAGTCTGTCACTGGACTTGAAGCTTACTTATTGTTGGCGCATCTACTTACTTTCGGGGTTACGCCAAAAATAAATGAGTAAATAAATGGGTGCGCGTTCTTCTGGTCCTGTGTCTCAGTTGTTGGCTGTTTTTTTTTTCATGAACATAAATAATCGACTCACCGAGCAATTTTGAGTTCGGGAAATCACATGGACTTGTGAGAATTTCCTTGCTTACGTCCTTGGCTTGCCATTTCAAACTCAGAAAACCGAAAGCTTCTAGCGTCAACGCTTTTGGTGAATGCTTGAATGAGCTCGGTCTGCGTTTAAAACGTCGACAAATGAGACTGCTTAAGAGCGTCTACACAATCACTCACACATCAGGAAAGGGGTTTCAAATGGCCAATCTCCTATCACGTAAGCCAGAAGCTGACACCTATAACAATCAGCCGAGAAAACTCGTTGAACCAGTAAAAAATATGAACTTCTGACAGTAAAACTCCATTCACCATACGTAAACCTGCTCGGGATAGCTAGGGTCGGGATAGGTAGGCCTCGGGAGAGCTTGGGTCGAGAATTACTGCCTAGCATCCTGACCAAAGGTAGTGTCACGTAACGTGCAGGTCAACCCGACCTTCCCTTCATTAAACCACTCTCTCCAAAGAGCTCATAATAGCTAGGGCAGGAAATTACTGCTTCACTTCCAGGCCCAACCTGAGTGTAACTGTAACATGCTGTTCATCCCCCCCCCCCTTTTCAAACTTACGTTGGTGCAGGGTGCTTTGTGGATGCCCCGTCAACCATTTAAAGTGGAGCGCTAGATCATTAAGGAGCGACAGGCACAAGCGAGCCTCAGTCTGTGAAGTCGCTCAGGATCAGCCGACACATTCAGAAAACGATGTGACACTGGCGATACTTCAGTGTGATTCGTGCTTGTACCAGTGACCAGGATTAACAGCGTAAGCACTTTCTGAATAGGAACTTACATTGTTTCTGCAACGGCCAGTAACATCAGAAGACTGTTGTATGCATCGTATGGTCTGTTTCCTTTGTTGTCGCCATCTTGTGCCGTCAGCCGCCAGACAGAGCCAAACGACACGGGCTGCAGAACATTTCAGCAGCCAGCGGTCTTTTGGGAAAAGCCTAATAATCGTTTTGCACCAGGCGTGGCGTCCGGATCTATTTTGTGCCTTTCTTTGCATAGCCGCGGCGACACCGTAAAATCTGTCGCACGTGTCATGTGCTACCGGGAGCTTGGAGCTTGTGGAAAAGGCCTCAAAGGAGGTTAAAGTTATATTAAGGACTCCCACATAGTGAGCCCTGAGCTGGCGACGATGATCATACCAGCCGTGTCACCCACACGAGCCCATGTTTGTGCGTTATCATTATATGCTCATTATCACGGCCATGCCAGAGAGCAAACCGGTGGTGGTGTTGCAGATAGCAGACACGCCCGCTTAATCTATTTAGGAGACCCTGCTGCTCTCACGTCTCTCTCCGACAGGGGTTCTTTCGCTTGTCTGCAAGCGTGGCGGCCGGGCGGAGGTTTCAAGAGAGATGCGAACAGGCGTCGGCTTCTGGGCTTTGCTTGATGGTTTGGTGCCTGTTATCCCAAGTAGCGCTATTTGGCCTTATAAAGTCATTAAAAAGTTTGCGCCTGAAATGCGATTTTCCTGCTGTTTGCAATGGCATGATCCTCATTGTCGTTTGCTTGAAACAAACACAAATTAAGTTGAGGATTAGGGCACCGCCTGAGTTAATCTGCCGCGACACACTTTTCTTTTATTTTCTTCCGAATAAAGTTTGGCCGTTTAGCATTACAGCCGAAACAGTGCGGTCTAAAAAGCTTTATCAAAAGCTGTGCGTTAAAATTAGTTTTGAGCGCAGCCTGCAAGCCGCTGACTGGAAGCGAGATACTATGCGACAACATGCCTGGTTGTGTAATAAATGCAAAAAATAAGGACGACTGAGGCAGACCAATGTGCGTCATATTGCGACAGAAGACGAGCACGTTTTCCGACAAGTAGCGATGCGTAACTTGGGATGGTACTGATGTTCAAATAAACGTGTTTTTCTTTGTCAACTTACTCGTTACATACGGGACAAGCAATACGACACCATAAAATCTTTCTTCTTTTGGTTATTTGAAGAACTTGATGAGCAGCCTCGACATCATAGACGTTAGTGTTGCAGCATAAAACCTTAAAAGCAGCTGGCTGGAAGTGAGTTACGGTGCGATGACATTCCAAGAAAAACAATAAATCTAATAAAGATATGGGTGCGGTCGATGAAGACCAATATGTGTAATACTGCGGCAGAGCAACGAGTACATTTCCCGATAAGTAGCGCTGCGCGTTCCTGTGAAATTGACTTGCGCTCCTTCAAACGTTAGTACTGAGCCTGACCCTATAGTATTCTTTAATATTGAGTTCTTCATTCAAACTCAGTCAGTTGGCATACGGGAAACGCGCGCGTATAACTTGTACGCAGTCTTTTTGAAGGTATGGAAAGTTTCGGAAATTTATGGCAACATAGGGTCCAGAATGAGAGTGAGATAAGTAATTAGATTTCATGAACGTAGCCCTGACGCCACCCAGCGATAAAACTCAGTGAGTACTGTTTCGCTTGAGGCCCGTTTGAGAAAGATCTCGTTTCCGAAATCTTTGAACGTTGCACCAAGGGCAACTCGGAAATCTGTCTGCATCAGAAATTAGCACCCCCGCGTGTAGTTTTCACCCGCCTTCTTTTGATTTTACCATTTCGTAGCTGGGGTGGTATTCTGCCGGTGTCGCCTTTTGCGACATGTCGTATATGGGCGGGGCCTAAAAAAGTGCTTACAGATGCTCGAAGAAACGGAAAAAGCCGCCGCCACTTTCGTCTGCGGTGCATTCATTCACTCCGAGAAGCGACAATTTACCACTGCTGATTCACTAGCAGCAGTAGTTTTGTATCTTTTATAGCAAGAATATTTGCCACCACATGATGTCTAATGTTCAAAAAAACATTTGCAAATTTAATATAAACTCGCTTTACTTCATATAAGTCTATAAAACACCGCGAAAAAGCTCCAAATCTATTTTTGTTTCGTTCCGGACGGTTGTGCTAGGTTTCGGCTGCGTTTCGGGCAGTTCCAGACGGTAGCAGTGTAGCTGGAGGTCCCATTAGGCTTGCGCGCTCCAGAATCGAGAACGTATCTCAAAAACTAGGCTGAATTGCAGCTTAAACTTTATCGTCGAAGCAAGGTAAGTCATAGCGAAAAGTAACAACACCAGTAGTTGCCGGTAAACATGCCGACCGGAATCGCAAGGACTGCTGAATTGGCTGAAGCGGGCGGGTCTCGCTTGAAAGGACGTCGCCATGTTTTCACGCTAAGGGCGCAAAAGCCGCAACTGCCGATTGCGTTCGTACGCTAACGGTAGCCCGTCGCCCTCCCGAATCGCTTCAGCGCATTCTGTTGTTCGATTAAGCGTAGTAAATTGGGGCGACGTCACGATGACGTAGCAGGAAGGCGGGTCCGGGTCGTCACGCCGCCGTCACCGCGGCTCGAGCCAATCAACGAAGAGCGAATGCGACATGTCGCAAAAGGCGACACCGGAAGAATACCACCCCTGCTCTCTCACGTCTTCTACTCCAACCTCAGTATCACAAACCTGCTAATGAAAAAGAATGGGATATAAAATTGCCATGGCCTGTGCTTCATGGCCTTATAGTGCGACAAAGTTTTCGTTTACGGAGACCAAAGAAAAGAAAAATCTAGCTCCGGAACACGATTATTATTTTGTCACCTTCTCTCTATCCATGTTCCTTATTTCGTATTTCCTCGACCCAGGCCGCGGCAGCCGAATTTCGATGGAGGAGAAATTCTAGAGGCCCATGTACTGTGTGATGTCAGTCCACGTTGAAGAACCCCAGGTGGTCGAAATTTTCGGAGCCCTTCACTACGGTGTGTCTCATAGCCTGAGTTGCTTTAGGACGTTAAACCCCAATCAATCTGCTACTAAAGTTATCGTGTCTATATCTTAATTCGTTAGTATTAGAATGGCTTTCTAACTTTTTGACTAACAGAGAGCAATTTGTCTATGCTAACAATCATTCTTCTCCACGTAACCCGGTCATTTCAGGTGTTCCCCAAGGTACAGTCCTAGGACCTTTGCTTTTCCTCATATATATTAACGATCTTCCTTCCAGTATTTCCTCTACCATTCGTTTATTTGCTGACGATTGTGTAATTTACCACCCAATCACTAACAGTACTGACGCTGGCATTCTTCAACAAGATCTTAACCGAATCCAAACTTGGTGCGAACGTTGGTTAATGTCTCTCAATATTTCCAAAACATGTTTAATCTCATTCCATCGTCGGCAGATGCTTACTCCTTCTAAATACACTCTTTTCGGTTCAGAAGTATCGTCCGTCTCTTCCTGTAAGTACCTGGGTATTACTGTAACGCAAAACCTAACATGGTCATCTCATATCACGAACATCGCTAACGAAGCTAATCGTACCCTTGGTTTCATACGGCGCAATCTACGTTTTGCCACCCCATCCATCAAATCATTAGCATACATAACTTTTGTCCGCCCTAAACTAGAATATGCTTCGGCAATATGGGATCCTTACCAGTCTAGCCTCTCTTTAACCTGAGAAAAAATACAAAATCGAGCTATCCGTTTCATTTATTCTGACTATTCGTACTACACTAGTGTGTCTGCCTTAAAAACTAAAGCTAACTTACCCAGCCTTGAAACGCGACGAAAAATTTCTCGATTGTGCCTCTTTCTTATGTTTTATCATTCATCTTTAGGAGAATCAGTCATATCACCCGCTTATCGCCTCTTAAGCCGTATTAACCACCATAAGGCCGTCTACGCCCCCACCGCAAGAACTACCGCTCATTCTCGATCTTTTTTCGTCACGCCATCCCGGGACTGGAATGATCTACCACAGGACGCCGTGCATCACATCAACGCCATCCATTTTAAGAACGCCATCAAGACCATTATTGTTTAACTGTCATGCCCATCCCTCATGTAATGCCCCATACCAGGGGCCTTTGAGGTATCAAATAATAATAAATAATAATAATAATCTATTTCCTATTTCCCCTTGCAATGCATAAAGTAGCAGGAGTAGTTGCATTTTAGTTTGAAAAAGCTAGCTTCCTGCACACAGCGCCGTTGACTGTCCACGCCACTGAATGCTATTTGCTGACGTTAGGAACCCGATGAACACTTTGGCTTCATGCATTTTTCTGGTGAGTCATCTCTGTTTGCACGGCTGTAATCACGTATTGTTCCCTTTTATTCACCACGGCCAGCAGGTGAAGACCTCGCTTAGGAGCGCAACCACTTTTTTTTCTAGGCCTTTTGACCTCTCTTTCTGCATATTTCTCTTTTTCTCCCTCGAATCGGGCGCAGTTAACATTTTAGCAATATTCTTGTTTGAAAACCAAAAAAAAATGTGAGACGCGCAAGAGGAGGACTCACGGAAATGCAACATTCCGTAGAGAACTCAGCACACAGGTTCACCACGTCGCTTGGCTTTGGCTGTAACTTGTAAACCACTGCACAGAACTGAAGGCGTGCTGTGCAGTACGGGATGGCAACCTCGCTACCTTATCGCAACCGGATGCCGAACTGTTCGGACCCCATTGTCGTCAAGGGAATCACCTAATGCACTACGATGGTGGTGTAGACCACAGCGACGCATCCGGGCTGATGTCGTGGTGCTGACGACATGGACGCCGCAAAATATAGCTCTGTCTCTGCAACGATCTACGCAGAAGGCTTTTGCCCCGTGTTATTTATCGTGCAGTCCAGGTCTCTTAACGACTTGTGGTCAGAAACTTAGTTGTGGCAGTCGTGTAATGCTCGTAGTTTTACGTAATAGCACGACTTGAGGCTACTGCCCTTGCTTGTTAGCAGGGTTGTGATAGAAAATACTTGTGCATTTCAGTTATTCAACATCACGCTTAGAGTCGTGAGAACCATAAACACAGACGGCTAGGGAACTCTGTGCAATGAGAGGGAGACGTGTTTAATGGGCTTCGTTAGGAGCAGTTGCTTAACAATGCAGTTTGTTTGCTTACTAATCTTTCGATTTTATGTAAGTGTTTTAATGAAACAGAGGTAGAAGGTGATAACAGATCGCCTGACTAGAGCCCCAGACCCAGCAAAAACTTGAAACACATTCAGGGCAGTAGGTATTTCACTGCGGGGAGAAAATATGCTTTCCACACAGGAATAAAAACAAAATGACTCCTGACACACAAGAAAGAGACGAAGAGTGACAGAAAACTCACCACAAAGCGCCAATTTGTGCTGTGTTTTCTGTCAGTCTACGTCGCTTTCTTGTGCCCAGGGAATAACCTGGTATCTGTAAGCCACTAGCCTAAGAGTCTCTCCCGAGGAAAAAAAAAGGGGGATCGTTATACAATTCCGAATCAGCAAAAAATAATTTTAATACGCTGCACTATGAATTTATTCATAAAAAATTATTGGTAATAAGAAAATAGCAAACACTGGACAGAAAAGGAAAACTCACTTGCAGGAGAAGATTACTATAGTTTACAGCATGAAAACAGCAACTCTATAAACATCCCGAGTTGGTTAGTGTCGCTGAATCCGAAGGGTCCAAAGGCTTTTTGGTTGGGCATTTTATTTTTACTTTGTTTTTATTTATTTATTTACGTCGAACACCATACACTTAATGACACCTTACAGCGCCTGCGCTAACGTCTCGCAATAATCAAGCGGGAACAAAGACTGGCGCTTCGAGATCCGTAGCCGCCAGAAAGCGCCAGCACGGAAGGTGCCGTACCAAATGCGTGGCTGGTTTGGCGCAACTACAGCTGTGGACGGATGAGACGTCGGTGGGCTCCTAAAAAGCAGGCGGTGGCAATTGATCTCTCTCACCTGGGCCATTCTGCACCTTGGAGCGCGCTGCTCGCTGCCGCATTGTTTGGGAAGGTGCTCTCGTGGCTGTTTCGTTATACTCTGCAGGCGCGGAGACCTCCCTTCCCTTAGCGAAAAAGTGGATGTGCTAAAAATGCATTTCCAACATATTGTATTAATTTCATATTTATTTCGCATTTTCCGTCCCTATGCTTAAGCTGCAATACGAATGCTCTCTAAATATATAATAATTTGGACGTTCTAAAAATGCGTGAAAAGTACATTTTTGCCCGCTTAGCATAATTATAATGCAATAAAAATATACTAAGAATATACATTCAATACATTAGATTACATTATAAATGGACTAAATATATACACTTAATACATTAAATATACATTCACTTCGGCTTAAAAAAGGTCTACCGGTAGGCTTCACAGAATGAGACGGGTTAATACAACTGCAGAACAAATTGTACGCACGAAGTTATCATAAATCAAGAGATGATAAGGTCATGTGACGGAATGGGAATAGCAAAGATACCTACACACAGCAAATCATGACGAAAGAGATGCAGCAAACAAGAAGTGCTCCGATCAATACCTTAATTGGCTTGCCTTATATATATATATACCCACCGAGAGCGACGCACTATCTTGTCCGGTGAGGCGTTTCTTTGCGCAATGAATGTGGGCCTCCAAATTATCGCAGAAGTGCCCTTCTGGCCGCGTTCGAATCTGGGGGCGATCTAGAACAGAATTGCTATTGAAACTTGTATCAGGCGTAGGTACGGAGTCGAACTATCAACCAAAAGATACACGGGCGTCTAAGGGAGCCGGTTGGCCTTGCGAATCTAGGTCCTTTTCGCTGGCATATTCGAGCCCGGAAGTACCAAGGCGCCTTTGCCGATTATAATGCTATCACGTTCTCCGCACGTAGTGTAATTATGTGGTGATCACCTTCTTGCTAGAAGTAGCCATAAACGAAAGGACGACAGGAAAGGGAGAGTTTTCACTGTTCCCTGAAACGTCAATTCGAGCCCTAGACTGTTCTACGGTAGCTTGAAGTGTAATGCAAGTATGTTTACGCGGACTGCCCGTTTGTTAGCATTTAAGTATACTTTGAGACGGATTAACTGCGTATTTACGAAAGTACACATTAAATAGATTGTCAATACCAAAATGCGATTTCCCGAAACTCGATTTCGAGCATTATATTGTTGAACGGCAGCTTTAAGTGTGCTGTAAATATGCTAATGCGGACTGCCAATTTGCTAGAATTTAAGTATTCCTTGGACCAATTCAATCAATCAATCAGCCTTTTATTTTCTCTATATTAGAGAAAGAGACAGGACTAAAAGCTCGGAAGCTTGACAGAGGCCTGCCCCCTTTTTTTCACCTTGGCATTGCATCAGACAAGAGGCAATAAATTATGCGCTATTTAATTAATTGCGTAATTACGAAAGTGCACTTCAAAAGATTGACAACATGCAAATGCCATTTTCGAAACGTGATTTCGAACACTGGACTGTTCAACTGCAGCTAGAAGTGCGCTGCAAATACGTTTAAAAGGACAGCCCGTTTGTTAGACTTGAGGTATACTTCGAATCAATTCATTTTATAGTCACGAAAGTACACTTTTAATAAATTGACAAGATGCGAAAACTGCATAGGTATTTTTTGACGTATTTTAAGAGTGCTCGAAGTGTGCTTTAAGTGAGGTATATTTGGGTTGTTTTAAGAATATATTTCCAATAACAAGCATGAAATTTCAGGAATATATTTCCTAGATATTGTTATTTTTAGTGCATTCATGAATACAAAATATTGTTACGGTTAAAATCTTTACAGCCGGGGTGTTCTAGCTGGTTCAACAGGCCAGCGGCAAGAGGTTCGATCGGCGAGCGGGAATCAGCGTCCAGCGGGGCACAACACTCTCAACCTCTTCTTTTCTTCTCCAGCCTTGCCCTTCCTGCGTTTCTCCAATGCCGTAACACTTCCCCCGTCGCAGGCGAAGCCCGCTGGGCGAGTCAGGCATCGGCACGTGGATGACAAAGTTTCAGCCGCACGACATGGGTGAGTTCTGTGCGGGCAGAACGTCGGCCGCTTGCGGTGACGCGTGCAATCCTATAAGTGAGGTCACTGAGTCGCTCGAAGATGACATAGGGACCGGTATAGTTCGCGAGCAGTTTCTGGCTTAAGCCACGCTTCCTGAGTGGACGCCAAACCCAGACCAACTCGCCAGGGAGGTAGGTGACTCGGCGATGATGGTCGTCGTAGCGGGCTTTGGAGCGGTCCTGTGAGGCGAGAGTTCTCAGGCGGGCTAGTTGGCGGGCTTCCTCAGCATTGCAGAGGATCTCAGCGATGCCAGGGTTATCGTCGGTGGAGAACGGAAGTATAGTGTCCAGGGTGTGTCGTGGAGAGCGGGCATAGAGGAGGAAGAACGGACTGTAACCCGTAGTTTCGTGTTGAGCGGTGTTGTATGCGTATGTGATAAAAGGTAGGATGGAGTCCCAGTCTATGTGGTCAGGAGCGACGTACATGGAAAGCATGTTGGTGAGTGTCCGGTCGGTTCTCTCCGTTAAACCATTGGTTTGTGGATGATAGGGGGTAGAATGTCTGAACTGCACTGTGCACAATCGAAGGAGTGCTTCAATAATATCGGCGGTGAACTGGCGGCCACGGTCGCTGATTACGACTCGCGGGGGTCCATGGCGCAGGATCACAGAATGCAGCAGAAAGACAGAGACGTTAAATGCAGTAGCCGAGGGGAGAGCAGCTGTCTCACAGTAACGAGTGTGGTAATCTGTACAGACGACAATCCAACGGTTGCAGCCATGGGACTTGGGAAAAGGTCCCACGAGGTCTATCCCAACCTTCTCAAAAGGAGATCTGGGAGGCGTCACCGGGTGAAGAAGACCAGGAGGAGGACCGGTGGAACGTTCGTGACTCGCACACTGTGCACAACTAGCCACATACTTCTCAGTCGTATCGCGCATACGTGGCCAGTAAAAGCGCTCTTGGATGCGGTGGAGTGTCCTCGCAGAACCCAGGTGTCCCGAAGGGGGATCGTCATGCATAACACGCAAAACAGAGGAGCGTAGACTGTCAGGCGCAACCAGAAGGAAACGGAGACCAGTTGCGGAGTAGACCTTCTTGTAGAGAAGACCATCGCGTACACAGAATGCACAGGAGGCTGTAGGGGCCTGCGCAGCGGTAAAGAATGACGTGAGATGCTGATCCTTCCGTTGCTCCTCGTGGAATGTACGGGCATCCGGGAATTTAGGTTCTACGGAAGCGATGTAGTGGTCAAAGTCGTCGGCGTCACATTCCGTCGTTGCAAGCGGCAACCGAGAGAGACAGTCTGCGTCAGCGTGTCGGCGTCCACTCTTGTACACTCTATAATCAAACTCTTGCAAACGGATTGCCCACCGTGCAAGACGGCCAGATGGGTCACGCAGGTTGATCAGCCAACAGAGGGAATGGTGGTCGGTAACCTCTGTGAAAGGTCGCCCATAGAGGTAGCAGCCAAACCGCTGAACGGCAAAAACTACCGCAAGGCGCTCCTGTTCAGTAATGGTATAGTTACGCTCAGATTTGCTCAGGCAACGGCTGGCATAAGCAATGACGTGTTCCTTGTCGCCATAACGCTGAATTAACACGGCACCAATGCCAACACCACTGGCATCAGTATGCACTTCTGTTGGGGCAGAAGGATTGAAATGGCGGAGAACTGGATGCGATGTGAGGAGAAACTTAAGCTGACGAAAAGAAGAATCGCACTCAGATGTCCAATCATAGGGAGCGTCTTTGTGGAGCAGGTTCGTGAGCGGGTGAGCGATGTCGGCGAAACGGGGAATAAAGCGGCGAAAATACGAACAAAGTCCGAGGAAGCTGCGAAGTTCCTTTGCAGTCTGAGGTGTTGGAAATGATGCTACAGCCGCGGTCTTCTGCGGGTCAGGGCGGACACCTTCACTGTCGACGAGGTGTCCGAGCACCAACGTCTGACGTTCACCGAAACGACATTTCTTCGAATTAAGCTCCAGACCAGCGCGTTTCAGGCAATCCAGCACAAGGGCGAGGCGTTCGTTGTGCTCATTGAATGTCCGGCCAAAAATGACATCATCGAGATAGCACATACAAATATGCCATTTCAAGCCCCGTAAGATCGCGTCCATAAATCGCTCAAAAGTTGCAGGAGCATTGCAGAGCCCAAAAGGCATTACGTTAAATTCAAAAAGGCCGTCCGGTGTGATAAAAGCGGTCTTCTCTTTCTCCTCGGGATGCATAGGAATCTGCCAGCAGCCCGACCGTAGGTCAACGGATGAGAAGTACGATGCGGAGAACAGGCAGTCAATGGCATCATCAATCCGAGGAAGCGGGTACACGTCTTTCTTTGTTACAGCATTCAGGCGGCGATAGTCCACACAAAAGTGCCATGTACCATCTTTCTTTTTGACCAGAATGACAGGAGCGGCCCAAGGACTGCAGGACTCTTGTATAACACCCTTTTGCAGCATATCCCGAACTTGTTGATTGATGACCTGTCGTTCGGTTCGGGACACTCTGTACGGCTTCTGTCGAATGGGGTGTGAGTAACCGGTGCCAATCCTATGCCGTGTACGTGACACGGGAATACTACGGGAACCACTGGGCTCTGAAAAGTCAAAGATAGACGTGTAGTTGATCAGCAAGGCTTCTAAGGCATCACGCTCGACACTGTTCAGAGACTTGCTGATCATCCGACGCAGCTATGAGTCAGTGCCTAGAGTAGCAGCTAATGCGTCAGGTGCGTCAGCAACCAAAGCCACCGAGGCAGGGACATCTTTAATACACGTGGCGATCTTCATGTGAACTGGTAAAACCACTGGTTGCGAAGAACAGTTGATGGCCTACAACTGGGTCCTGCCCTGGAACACTGACACCAGGCAATGTGGAACCAGAATGAGTTTCTTAGCGCAGTTAGAATAGAGAGGCGCCACTGTGGCATCGAAGGTATCGGAAGCACGGCTGGGGCATGAAACTGGGACGCACTTGATAGAAAGCGGGGGCACACTGGTATCCTCGGATACACAAAACACATATTGTCGAGCCGACGTCTCTTCGAAGAGTCCAGATGGAAGGGAACCATCAACGCAGAGTTCCCCAGAGCGACAGTCAACAGTTGCGCCACACATTCGTAAAAAGTCAATACCTAAGATAACGTCATGCGTACATCTCGGAAGCACTGAAAACTCCGCTGTAAAGACGGCTCCGCCGAGGTACACCACAGCACTGCATATCCCCAAGGGGCACAACAACTCACCGCCCGCGCCATGAAAATTAACACTGCGGTCCCAAAGAAACATAACTTTGCGGCCTAACTGGTTCTTGAATGGCAAACTCATAATTGAGACAGTCGCACCCGTATCCACTAACGCCATTGTGGGCACACCATCTACAAGCACATGAACTGTGTTCTTCAGCATAACAAGTGAGGGAGGAATTTCTAAACGCAGCGCACAGTCTCCAGCGGCCTCACCTCCCGCGGCCGCGCTGACTAGTTCCCGGCGAAGGCGATGGGGAACGTCGCCGGGGTGACGAGGAACGGCGCACAGAAGAGGAAGGCGCTGGTGAGAAACTTCGGTCGGAGACGGGAGAGTGGCTGCGTTGTCCGTCGGGCAGAGGATAGTCGCTCGAGGTCAAAAGGCTTTGCCAAGGAGGGTCGTACGAATTGTTGACCGGCGGAGGAGGATGGACGGGCCGCTCGTATCGAGGTGGTGGACGGCGCCGGCAATAGCGAGCAATGTGCCCCTCGATGCCGCAGCGGCGGCAAACGGGAGCGGTGCGACGAAGAGCTTGTTCTCTTGAAGACTCTGACGAGGCGGGAAGCACTGAATACCCATGCGCGTCCTCAGGCCTTCTGGCTGGGCGCCGGAAGGAGGGTGCAGGCGGTCTTGAACGATGTTCATAATCTGGATCGTAGTTCAATTCGAAGTCCGCCGAGCGTGGGTAGGAGTGATAGGGATGACTGGGTCCACCGAACCTGGACGTGTGTGCAGTGTTTACAGAACTCAGCCCAGGCATCGAAGGGACTACTAAAGGAGAACTTTGATAAACGGGAACTTCAGACGGCACAGATGGTGGACACCGTGCATGGGGCTCGAATCTCAGAAGTTCCTCGCGAACGATCTGGCGGATCGTCGTTGAGAGATCCGTAAAACGCTCTTCGACGCTGGCCACAGTTGGAACGTTAGCCAGCCGCCCAAATTTAGGCTTAATACGACGAGTCTTCAACGTCTCGAATGTGCGGACGTGCCGCATGACGTCTGAGACGGCCCCCAAGTCATCTTTGGTGATTAGAAAATTGTACACATCTTCTGCAATTCCCTTCAGAAGATGTCCTACTTTATCATCCTCGTTCATATTAGCGTTCGTTGTTTTGCATAACTTAAGTATTTCTTATATGTAGGTCGTGCAAGTTTCGCCCGGGAACTGAGCCCTGTGTGCCAGCGTTTCTTCGGCCCGCTTGCGGCGCGCGAGGCAATCGCCAAAACACTGTCGCAGTTCGGTTACGAAGCGGTCCCAGGTGGTGAAGGAGTCCTCGTGGTTCTCAAACCACACCAAAGCTGTATGGGTCAGAAAGAAGACCACGTTGGCAAGCTGAGTGGCGGCGTCCCAGCGGTTATAGCGGCTCACCCTTTTGTAATGGGTCAGCCATTCCTCCACGTCCTCGCCTGCTGCTCCGGCGAAACTGCGAGGCTCCCGATAGTGCTGCGTTGAACCGGTCACTGTGGCCACACGCTGGTCTGAAACTTGGATCGTAGCGTCACTTCGTGCTGCGGATGGCTCTTCGGGAGACTGCATGGTTTCGGTCGGCGGTTCCAGGCCGGCAAGGCGACGACGCCGGCGGGGCTGCTCCAGTTGTTGCTGCGCCGTTTTGTTGCTGAGATCGTTACCCAGCACTTCCACCACGATGTTACGGCTATAATCATTACAGCCGGGGTGTTCTAGCTGGTTCAACAGGCCAGCGGCGAGAGGTTCGATAAGCGAGCGGGAATCAGCGTCCAGCGGGGCACAACACTCTCAACCTCTTCTTCTTTTGTTCTCCAGCCTTGCCCTTCCTGCGTTTCTCCAATCCCGTAGCAATATGCTGAAAAAAGTTAGGAGACACTTTGGCGACTAAAGTGGTGCAAGGCGAAAGCCTGAGTACAGCATTCTGCCACGAATGTGGTTATGAATGATGATTCAAGTGCTGCCAGCGAATGACGCGTCCATTGGCGCTCTGCTTGTGTCACTGATGTGTGGTTAAGATGTTAAGCTTCTCCTCTAAGAGTGAACGCGACAGCGTCTTGCAACGCTGCCGGGGAGTCCACAGAACGCCATTTGGCTCTACGCCTTGCTGGACGGTAAATTTATTTTTGAGGAAAGGAAATGTACGTATTTCTCTCGCATATCTGGGTAGACACCTGAACCTCGCCGTAAGAGAAGGGGAGAAGATGGGAGTGAACGAAGACGCCGTATTATTTAGACGCGCCTTTCTTCATTCCAAACCATTCAGCTGGCATGGCGGAGTGGCTAGCGTGCTCGTGTCGCACTCTGGAGACCCTGGTTCGGTTCCCCAGCTCGACCAATTTCGTAATCGGTTTTATTTATTTATGTGGTCTGACTAGAAAGATTAATTAGGCTATTTGATATTTACATTCTTGTAATTCTATCCATCGTGTTCTGTCATTCACCTGTGAAATGTTGGAACTCTCTAGGATGTTCGACACAATGTATATGAAACGAGTAACGTCGAAACGGGCAATGTCGAACTGGGTGGGGAAGTGGGTGGTGGTGGAGCGAACGCGGCTTCGGTCGCTTATCTGTTTTTTCAGCAGCGTCTGCTTCCGCGGACGCGGTTGTTTCTGCGGCGCGCGTCTTTCTTTTCTTTTCCTCTTTCTTCTCGCCCCTTCATTCTCCTCTATCTTAATTAGGCTAATTTATTAATTAAGCTATTAACTAAACTCAATCACACTTAGTTGGAGCATCACTATACGATACCTTTAATTGGTTGCATGGTTACTTGCCAAAGTACAATTGGCCCCATTTGAAATTCCCGCACTGTGACGTCACGAGCATTTTGACCAGTTGAAAAGCGTGACATTTCTGTCGACAACTCCTGCTTACAACGATGAGGCATTAAAGGCTTCCGCCTTAATACAATTCAAATAGGCCACCGTATATTCCAAACGTATTTGTTTTCGCTAAGGGTTGCGCTGGTCACAGGAGGGTTACTCCTTTGATGGCGGTTTCCTGTAACTTGTTAGACGTGGCGAATTGTGCAGTTAACGCCTTCAGGCGCCAAGGCAGTCGTGGTGGAAGGCTAGGGGGCCGTGTAGTACAGACGCACCCCACATCGGCTCCGCACAAAGACAGCGGAATTCGCCAATCGCCAGCATCATCAGCCAAAATTTCACCACCCACGGATCTGCGAATGTGAGCGCTGCACGCCATCAATTTTTGGCCCGCCTACGCCATTTTTCGGGCACCCACGGCCCTTTCTTCTCTGTGACCTCTCCGCCTGAGCTAGGCCTCTCTGCGCTGGGAGCTAGGCCTACTCCGACGGACGCTTCCGCCACCAACGCCATCATGGAGGTGCAGGTGCAGGCAGAGGTTCTAAACCCCAACGACTACGACCCAAGGGACTGGACGCACATTCTTAGTGTGCCTGCCCGCTCCAAGGACGTCCTTTCAACAACCCGACGCCAGGAGGGCGCAGCCTCTGCTACCAGTACCCCCAAGTCTCCATGCCTTGAAAAGTCAGCGCACCTGCAAGCAACGCGCACAGCTGCGCAGCGTTCGCGGCAGCAGCCACCGCTTCCTGCTGCAGATTACAAGATCGTTTTTAGATCACGAGGCGGGCTGCAGCTGGACCTGCTTCCACCCCGACAACTACGAGACGCCATCCTCCAAGCGGCGTCCCAGCTTAAGGAGCCAGCGCGTACCCAAATCAGGGTACACCCGGTCAACAACACCTGCACCGTAAGCACGCCCCTAAAGGATGACGCGCTCGCTCTGGTTCGGGTGAACACCATCACACACCAAGGCAAGGAATTCGCCGTAGCACCTTACATAGCCCCGCCGGACGGAGCAGTACGCGGAGTCATCTCCAATGCTTATTGGAATGAGACCCCGTCAGAGCTCCTGCAAGACCTGCTCACCGGCAACCCAGACGCCCTCATCGTGGACGCCCGCCGAATGGGCTCCACGCGTTCCATCTTAATAACTTTCCGGGCTGGACCTGTCCCACGCGCAGTTCTTTATGGAGGAGCCCTCCACAGATGCACACCGTACCGAGGGCATATAGACGCCTGCACGAACTGCCGCGTCCCAGGTCACCGGGCGGATGTGTGCGTCCATCCAAGGTCTCATAAGTGCCCCCGCTACGGGCAGTCCCACCCAAAGGAAGATGTGCCCTCATGCACCCCCAGCTGCATTCTCTGCGGCGGCCCTCATATGACCGGCACCGGGAACTGCAAGGGACGGGGCCGCAAACTAGCGTCTCCGAAGAACGCTCTCTATCCTCCGGATACATCGCGGCTTTCCCGCTGCGATCAACCAGGCACAGCCAGCAGACGCAGCTCGACGACTTCCCGGTCGCCTTCTACAAGCCGGCAGAATGGCAGCAAGAACGCCACGCGTCTCACCTGGGCAGACCGCGTTTCTGGCAAGGCTACCCGTCATCCCCCACCACCCCAGTCCTCCCAGGCAGATCCGAGAGACCAGGAGCTCAAGGCCTTGCGTGAAGAGGTAAGCCGCCTTTCTTCCCTCCTAAGCACCCCCGCCCCCTCCATGCCCCCTAAACCCGCACCCGCTGTCATTAACTCGACCCCATCATCCACAGACACATCGAGCACCCCTCCCGCAAAGAAACAACGCACCACAGACGCCACACCCCCTCCCGTACCCTCAGAAATAGACGCTAAATTAGCAGCACTCGAAGCCAAATTTGACCACAAACTAAAAGAGCTAGACGCACGCCTCGAGGCCAGATTCAATCACCTTGCCGGCACCCTCACCGAAAAACTTGAGCAGCGCATGGACGCTATGCTTACCAAGATGATGGAACTCTTGAAACATAATCTTAACCATCGCTTCACCCAACTTCAAACCCCCTCCACTCCCCCCATCCTTCCTCCGCAAGCACAAACCACCTATCCTGAGCCACACATACCAATTGACACCCGTCTTACTTCCATCCTCAATCCCCCTACCATCCAATATGGCGGGGGGGAACACTAATTATCTACCCATTTTAACTTGGAACTGCCGCGGCTTCCGGGCAAAGCGCGCGCCTCTGCAACTTCTCCTTCCCACCATCACACCCATGCCCCACATACTACTTCTACAGGAGACTGCACACCGGGCAACCCTCCCCTCCTACACATCTACACATTCAGATACCACTAACACACCCAGGGCGTCCACACTTGTCCACCGCAGCCTCACCTACAAAACTCATCACATCACGTCTGAGACGCCCTGCGTGGTCACTGAACTTATACATCACACACATTCACTTCCTTCCATATTTATAGCAAACATATACCACCCCCCGTCCCAGCCGATGGCCTCGCTAGAATCACTTCTGCGAGACCTACATCATCTAGCAGGGAAACATCCCCTACTCATCGGCGGGGACTTCAACAGTCAGCATACTGACTGGGGATACACAACCACGACACATCGAGGTCGCAGGCTCTGGCTGCTCCTGCAGAACCTCCAACTCACTGTGCACAACACGTTTCAGACGCCTACGAGGATCGGCAACAGTGTCAGCATGGACACCAGTCCGGACCTGACACTGAGCCGCTGTATCCGCGGCGTTACCTGGAACAGAACACAACATACACTGGGCAGTGATCATTACATTATACAAATCACTGTCCCGTACAAAGCACCCCGTCACGCAAATACAACACACAAACTCATTAACTGCGATGCCTTTCGCGCTGTACGCACCGCCCTCCCAGACACTCCCATCGCAGACATCGACGAATGGGTGCAGTCACTCAAGCATGACGTTCACCACAACACGCGAGACATTGAAACTACAACCGAAACACCTACCCTTGACACACGCCTAGCCCACCTCTGGGAGGCTTATCACAGCATCCTAGAACGCTGGAAAGGCAACAAACATAACAGAACGCTTAAGAAGCGGCTGGCCGCGCTACAGACACAAATCCAACAGCACTCTGAGGAGCTCTGCCGATCCAACTGGGGACAGATATGTGACGGCATCGCCGGAAACCTGTCCAGCAAACGCGCATGGCAACTCCTCCGACACCTCATTGACCCCACGCGCACCAAATCAGCAACACAGCACCACGTGACACGCCTCACACATCAACACATTGACGATCCCGACACCCTTCTAGACACACTTCGAACCATGTACACATCTCCAGGCGGCCCCATACCTCTACCGCACTACACAGGACAAGCAAATCCAACACTCGACACCGACATCACGGAGACGGAAGTCAGAGCGGCCCTCCTGACTCTCCGCGCCAACTCCGCACCTGGTGCAGACCAAATCACAAACTCCATGCTCCGTAATCTGGATGACCAATCGATCACCCACATTACGAAATACTTCAACCAGTGCTGGAGGGAGGGTAACCTCCCGCAGTCCTGGCGCCACGCGAAGGTAATATTCATACCTAAACCCAACAAACCACTTACACTTCAAAACCTTCGCCCTATTTTGCTAACCTCATGCCTTGGGAAGCTCCTAGAGCATGTTGTGTTAGCGAGACTCACCAGTCACATGGCGGACAACAATCTTTACCCGCATAGCATGGTAGGGTTTCGCCCCCATCTATCCGCACAGGACGCTATGCTGCAACTCTCACACGACATTTTCGACCCGCTTCTTCCGGGTCACACCAAGGCAGTCTTAGCTTTGGATCTCTCCAAAGCTTTTGATCGCATTGAACATCAGGCGATCATGACTGCTCTATCCCCCTTGAATGTGGGTGTGCGCACGTATGCCTACATTCAAGCATTCCTCACTGACCGCACAGCTGAGATACACTTCGGCCCTCTGTCTTCCCCCTCCTACACTCTTCAGAGTATCGGCACCCCTCAAGGGTCTGTCCTTTCTCCCTTTCTCTTTAACATTAGCCTCGTCCCCCTCGCCCGAAAATTGGCCACTATTCTCCACCTGAAGCACACTCTTTATACCGACGATATCACCCTGTGGACCACTCACGGCAGTGACGGAGACATAGAGAACACCTTACAGGAAGCAGCCACTCTCACTCAAAATTACGCACGGACCATCGGACTGTCTTGCTCCCCAGAGAAGTCCGAACTCTTCCTCATCCGGCCTAAGAACCACCGCTGCCCCCGCTCCCCCATTGCCATTGAACTGAATGGTGACCCGGTACCTGAGGTTGGAACCCTCCGTGTATTGGGCCTGCACATCCAGAACGATGGCAAAAACACCACCACCCTCAAGAAACTCAAGCAGGTTGTAGGCGCGATATCGCACCTCATCCGCAGGGTTTCGGGACGTCATAGAGGCATGAAGGAGCGCGACCTATGTCGCCTCATTCATGCCTTTGTCCTGAGCCGGGTGCTGTACACTACCCCATATTTACACCTATCCAAACATGACACAAACGCTTTGGATGCTTTGATTCGCAAGGCATTCAAGGTAGCACTTCACCTTCCCCTCAACACACCCACAGACAGATTACTAGGCCTGGGCCTCCACAATACGATCGGGGAACTGGTGGAGGCCCACCGACAGGCCCAATACATCAGGCTCACACAAACCTCCACAGGTCGGTATATCCTGAACACCCTCGGAATCAAAATACCGGCCAACGACCCAACCCTCCTCGCCATCCCACGATCCCTTCACCGAGAGCTCCTCATCAGGCCGCTCCCGAGGAATATGCACCCGTCCCACAATGAGCAGCGCCGCAGAGCCCGTGCGAAGGCACTTCATCGAGCGTACGGCCCCCAGCCGGACGCCGTGTGGGTGGACGCTGCCTGCACGGGTGATGAAGCGACAGCAGCTGTGGTGGACTCCTCTTTATCCGCCCTCCTCACACTACCTCTCCCTCCAGACACGTCCCCAGAGGCTGCAGAGGAAGCCGCCATTGCCCTTGCTATAACCCGCACGGAAGCCCGGTACATTTTAAGCGATTCTAAAACTGCGATTCTAAATTTTGCTCGAGGCCGAGTCCATGTCCCTGCTTTTGGCATACTGGACTCGCCCGATGCCCCCCCCGCCCCGCCAAGTGGAGCTGATATGGGTGCCCGCGCACTCCGGGAATCCCGGAAACGAGGCCGCCAACCTTTTAGCCCGAGGTTCTTTAAACCGGGCTCAGGTGGCCTCTGATCGGGGATTCACGAAGGAGCGCATGCACTCATTCAGTGAGCTGACCCAGGCGCACAGAGCCTTACGCCAGCTCTATCCCCCGCCCCACCCCTCCCTAGATAACAAACACGCAACACTCTGGCGCAGACTACAGACACACACACTTCCTTCACCCCTTACCCTAGCCCATTATCATCCCTCCTTCCCCACTCCGGCATGCACTCTATGCCCAGAACCCGTCGCCTCTTCCCTCCACATCATTTCCCTCTGCCCGGCGGACCCTCCCCCGCGGGATCTAGAGAACCTCAAGACCTGGGAGGACTGGGAGACCCTGCTGCGCTCGGAGGACCCGGCCGTGCAGACCATCGCCACCGGCCGTGCTGCCAGTGTTATGGACCTTCGGAACATAAACACTTGAGTGCAGTGGGGTCGTGCGGGGACCCTGGGGCGTGCCCCGAATTCCTCTGTAAATAAAGTTTTCTCTCTCTCTCTCTCGTGGTGAAACCAGGGCGATAACAGCGCGTGATCGGGCATGCGTGCTCCATACGTTGAAACCAACGGCTAACCGGCTACATTGCACTAGCAAATTTTTTCCGCTCATGCTGAACCGGTGCGCATTTTGGCCGGTGGTATGTAAGCAATCTTAGATCAGCAAAATGAGCTACACAGAGAGCTCCATGCGAGTAATTTTGTTGAGTCCGACATTTTGATGGCTTCGCTCTTTTTTCGTCTTGCGCTTCACGTCCAGATGATCGTGGTAGCCGAACGGGCGCTGTCCGCTCGCAGTCCTATTCACTAGAGCTGCCGCTTGCAAAGAAAGTCTTCCTAAGAGTAAGGAAGAGCTGATAGCTGGTGGTGTATCCCCTGGTGTCAAGTGGTAACAGCTGTGGCTTCGTATTTGTAAAGATTATGCAAATGAGTTCCTAAAAATATAAAATATAAAAACGAAACTTACCTTACGGCCGCTACTATGCCTGACCAACATTGGGTTTTGTCTAACAGATTCGTACAGCATTTATTTATTTATTTATTAATACTGCAATCCCAGGAAGGGATTTTCGCACGGTGAGCATACAGAAAATAGGTAAGTACAAATATTAAGAAAAAAAAGTACAAATGCCACGAATTAATAATAAGCAACAAAAACACAACAGCAAAAATGAAAGGCTCAATGACGTAACACAACAAAAAATTACACTAAGGTTTGGGGCATATAAATATAAATATAAATTTGAATTTCATGTTTTTTTAGCATTTACGTTTTAGCTCACAACGCACATGCTGACGCAGTGGGTAGCGCGCGTTTTAACCACCGTAAACGAACGTGCCGCAAAAGTTTATTGTTTTCAAATGTTGAACGCTATGCAGCCTAATATATGATGTTTGCTAAAGACTTGAACAAAGTGCGGTTTTGAGCACATTTTAATTTGGCAGTCAGTCTCTTGCGCAATTTTAAAAGTTCCATGAATTGATCGCGAAGCTACATCCAAAATAGAGCTCCCTTACCACTGAGATACTTTGGTGGATGAGGAAAGCCGGATACACCATTCTGGAGCCTTGGTTAGTGAAAAGAAATCAAATATCTTTTAAATTATTGAATTCAGTTGTTCTTCGCGGAAATGTTGTTAGTTGCAATGCATGTGTCGAAAGGCGGACTTCAGCACAGCCTAATAAAACAATAGCCTTATTACTTTTAATCGAGCATAAAATGAGCCTCAACGTTAAAATTCAACCGTTGCGTTCGCTTTTAGATTACTCTAGCCATGTTCGTAAGCCCTGTTAGCACCGCACTTAGATTAATCAACTTCTTTGCAAAGAACGAAACGTACCACAAAAATATCAAGCTTTTCAAGTCTCGCACGAATTTTTCAGAGTTAAATAAAATCTTATTTTGCGATAGATATACAAGGTGCCAACAGCGCCGCGGTTCTTTTGATTGCGGCTGGCGAAGTTCGCGCCCACAAGCCTCTAATGGTAGGGGTGAAGCGGCTGCTGAAGAGTAAATGATATCGGTTTTGCCGAGCTCGCGCGGCACTGTGTGGAGTGTGTAGCATCAAATGATTGGTGGCTCAGTGCGCTTTCATTACTCTTCAGAGAAACCTCTCAGTGGAAAACCACGAAGCAACTTTACTTAATGTTTGTTTAATGCTGCGTGTCGGAAATTTTGCTGGACTGCGTCCTAAAATGTATTTATTTTTCCATGAGTTGTACATTTAAGGGTGCTATGTTGACCCAGTTCTCAAAAACAGGAATGACACGAGGGGAAAAAACTAAATGAACTGAATGTGAGCAGTAGCGCGCGGAGAAGTTTTATCAAGTCAGCAAAAGTTGCGTGAAAGGAAGACGTAGCTGTCTGCGCTCCCTTGGTTGGAAGCTCAGCTCCAGAAGATTGCCAGAGGCTGTTTATCTTCAGGGAAAATTGCCGAAAGGTACACCCTGCCCTGTGAAACTCTGTTTTTGATCTCGTGTGGCGTGCCTTTCCTGAACTGGTTTTCTGCTTTCTTGCTCTACCTAGTACGAAAAAATTACGACACTTTAGTCGTTTCAGCATGAATTCACGTGTAATATTTTCGGACATCAATCTTTTTAATGAAAACATTCTTCCCGTCACGACATCGTTTTGTGGAGCATTGCAGTGTCCGTTGTGATTACGAAAGAACATGCTGTGTCGCTCTGGCCATTAAACGAGAGTAATCTCGCTCTGAGAGGAGTCCGTGCAATACCGCATGAATTGCTGCAGCTACGTCGAAAATTGTCGTCGTTATGACTAGAACGCAGACATTTTCGCCTTTTTTTCCACGTTAAGCTGCGGCACAATTTATCGCTACATTTACTTGGATTTGGTTGCGTATCCAGTTTTACCCACGGTCTTGCGACGGTAAAATGTTCTATAGCTTGTTTGCTCCTTTTGATAGAGTTGCACGCCTTTATTATAGCGGTTACGGTTCTCTAGGTCTCGTAAACGATGCTGCTGGAAAAGAGAATTGTGAAGCTTCATCATGAAACCAGCGGTGAAAATTGGCACTCAGCTGGGACTTTTCTGTACTCCCTTTTACACACATATTTTTAGTTTTGAAAACAAAACAAAGGACCAATGTTTTACGAATGCATACTCGTCACAGTTGCTTTATTTTCTGCGACAGATTTGAGGTGAATAGGTGCAGCACAGCTTAGTAATGACGATATTTTTCCTGCGAAAATGAAAGCTGAAACACTACGGCAACCCGCTAGTAACCAGCGAGCGCATAAACACTCACTGAAAAATGTTACCCCGCACCCAGTATATTTTTCACTGGCACCAAAGACAGTGCCGAGCTCTCGCATAGGTTACAAACGTGATCAGTACCTTTGCAATGGATGGAAGCATTAATATACCCTTAAAACACAACGTCTGCTATACAGGGATTCCGCGCGCCCTCAGTGCGCTTGCGCGGGCCGCTTTGAGGACGCCAGGTAGCCCTTGGTAGTCGGCAAGTCCGCGCGAGCCTGCCGCATCAGAACCAATCAGTGAGTGCGTACTGGCGGTGGGCAGCCTTCTGATATTCCGGCAGCGGTATTGATAACAGTTATGTTTGCGGGTCGTTGAGCAAGGGCGCACCGGAGGCGTACACCGAAGACGCTCACTAGGTACTCCCTTTTTTCTATTTTTGTAGGGGCTCTTCGAGCAGCTAACACCCCGGTGCCGTTTGAATGCTTTCGCATTGAGAACGAACGTGGTAAAGTGAATGCGGGCGCGGCGATTACCCGACTGAATCGAGGCCAACTGCGAAAAGAGGTCTTGTAAAGCCGCCTTTGGGACACAAAAAAAGAGCGAACGTGTGGACACGTGGGGATTCGAGGCGCGTCGCTCGCAAGTTCTTGCTCTCGACGGTACACCAAAGGGCGGGAGTGCGACTAGGGCAGTGCGTGCGGTTCCGACTGTGTGTTGCCTTCCTGTGTTTTTGTTGGCGTTTCTGTGCGTTCGTGTGTGTGTTGCGTGACTACAAGCAGAGATTCGTAATGTACTCATTAAATTCACGCCGTACTCGTGAGTTAACAACAACACCGACGTGCTATTGGCTCCCTCAGTTTCAACAAAAAACTCCCGATTGGCTCTGACAAGGACCTTTCTTATTGGTTACGAAAAGGGTCCCCATAATGCTGAACAAATTAATTTAAAGAAACATTCTGGAGCCATAAAGGGGAGACTTAGACAGAGGTTCTTGGTGGAGAGTCGGAGTCGAGAAGGCGGAGAGGGTCTAGTTTTGAGCCGTCCGCGTTCCGAAGAACGAGAAGCCGCTACGCGTACCGTGAGTTAATTGACGGCCGAGCTCAGGCCTGTCGCTACTGATAGTTTTTGATGGCGGCGACGGCCCTGTCGATATAAAAATAAATCTAGCTTTCTATATTTGTGTCAAGAAGAAAGTATACACCTCACTTCCCTTCAGCAGCGTGTCACGCCCAAACGAAACTCTTCTCCACCGAGGACCGACGTTGAGGAACTGCAACCATTACAACCAACCAAGTCCAGCTGTAATGGTAATGATAACACCGGTCACACTTTTAAACAGATGCCTAATGTGAACCACTTCACGGCCAAGCCAGTACTGTAGATGACTGCGTCGACGATCTGCAGCGCCTGGATAGCGGAGAAACATAACACACACTCTAGAATAATTAACACGCTACAATAACCAAATTTTCATTAATATTTGTAGATCCATTGTTAGCAAGGAAGTTATTTTCATGATTAATTCGTGCCGGCGTGAATTTTCTGACTATGTGTGCCCGCCGTTATCAGTCAAAATTGCGTCATGAATGCCCCGCTGGGGTGCCCATTGTTCGCAACGTGTTTCAAGGCTACCTGTTATCATATGAAAAGAGTCTTATCCAACTGAAAACCAATTTCTTCATAAACTAAGTACTGCCCATACTTTCTGGAACAAATTTATTCATTCATCACAGACCTAATTTTAAAAAAATATTTGAAAGGTGCTAGTCATCTTTGAACGGTGCTATTCTGCCTATCCTTCAATTTCATCCTCTGGGCTGCAACAATTACTTTACCGTGGCCACAAGGCATGCGCTTTTTCCACTCTGGAGAGAAAAAACGGAAGCGCTTAAGAAGACCTTATTGGGAAGGACTGCAGTACAGCGGCGGAGGCAACCATACCAGTCATTCGATAAGCAGACCGCAATATCAGTCTCTATGCCTTTCTTGTAGACAGTTGGTAACGTGCCATTTTTATACTTGCGTGGCACAATTCCTCAAAAGTCTTTTATAAAAGGTGCCTTTCTGTATGAGATGCTTGGTGCGCAGCACTGTGTGTCCCTTTCATTCCAGCGAGTTAGACTTATTGAAATACCAACTATTAGTAAACGCACCTTTTTTTTTTAAAAAGTGCTAGTTCTGACGAAACGGCTCCGAAAACAGCAGCGAAAGAAACAAGGCAGAACCTCACATGAATTGCTGATCTTTAGCACTCCAACGTTTCCCGTCCTTCCCTACAATTTTCAAAGTATATTTTCAAAAAAAAAAATTAGAACTCCCGCAAGTAATGAGAGCGTTACATTGTTACAGGTTTCACCGGCATCAAGTACTCCTTGATTATATCTGTAGCGAAACTTCGACTTCAAACCGGCTATTCCCAGCGGCGAAAATGTCCCAAAGTTAAGAGATAAAGGCGAGAAGTTCAACGGAAAGGCCAAACGGCCGGTATCCTTTTTTTATTTATTGGTCCTCAAAGGTTCCTTGCGGCACATTACATTACATTAATTTAGAATCGCTGCTTTAGGTTTTTGTTTTAGTGCAAAACTGTAACATGTGTGCTTTGTTTACTGCATATCTCTCAATGATTTCGTGGTCATGAAACAACATGTCAATGCGCTTTATTAATCAGCTGTGCAATTTTAAGAAGAGAAGCTTATTTACAGTTATGCCGACTGACCAAAGGCACTGCAAGACTTAGATTGCTTTCGACTTAGCCCAACTGAAACCACCAGTTTTTTTTTTACGCACAGACCCTCTGAGAATTCTTGCAGCTGGATGACCAAAGAAGCTCTAGATCTGATGGCATATTGTTTTCTTCGAGATCATTCAATTAGTTTTGATAGCAGACAGTTTTCTATCTGTCCTGTTACCATGGTACTGTCAAACAAACAGGGTTGTTTCAGTTAGACCACGAAGAGCTCGCATTCAGGCTATTCAAGAGAAATATTTCTGGTTCTAGGGAGTCAGGTGCATGGTCTGGCGTGCAGAGAAAAAAAGTGTGGCAACAAAATAAAGTAAGAAGAGTCGCTATAGTGGCCATCGTATATTACGTTAATAAGCACACAAGAAGAAAGACGGCACGCACACAAATGATATTTGTCAAATAATTTACGGCCGGAGGTGGCATCCTATTAATCAGCAGAAATATTTAAAAAAAAACAGGGATGGCAAAACGCATATTTGTCGCCAGGTCGTGTCGTACAAAAATATATTTTCCTCATTTTTTTCTTTACAACAGGTCTACAGACAGCCGCTTCCAAAACGTCATTTTCGGTCTCATTTAGATAAGTAAGGCGTATTAAAGTACTCGCTGTCAGATTTCCTCATACAAAAGGTTTCCAAATTAGCCCCCACCGTCGTGTTGCAACTTTTCCTAAATACTTACCACTTTAAACCCGCCCGCAGATTGTTTACATTTGTTGACGTGCGCAGCTTAGTGCGCGTATTTCTCGTCTTTCTCATCTTATTTCTCAGTTTACTTTCTTAAGTGGTCATTTACGCAACTCCCAATCTGGCCGCTATGAAACATTCCGCTTTACAAGTGGATCACATGCATCGTTACAGAAGAGCACTTAATGAAGTGCGTTTCATGGCTCTTCTGGCATCAACGCTTTTTGTTCCCGCAAATGCCTGGGCAGAGCTCTTCAGTCTCGTTCATAAGCGAAAAAAAAAAAGACGACTGTCACACAGTGCCTGTATGAAATCTTCTTGATGCTGACCGAAAGTCTGTGAAATCTCTAGTTCTATAAGGAATTCGAACTGGGTGCACTTGTGAAGGATATACAGATAGCAGAGATAATAGCTTAAACGCCTTCTCACAGCTAATGACAGAAGCCAACAGCCACAACAACCAAGGGGCACAGGGTTTTTTTCTTAAATTTATTTAATTTGTGGTGTTGATCAATTTAGAATATTACTGAATATGTTATCGCTTAATGCTAATTGATTAGAAAAGCAGAAGAAAAAACAACCACATGCCGCCGGTGGGATCCGAACCCACGACCTCCGAATTACGCGTCCGGTGCTCTACCTCTGAGCTACGGCGACGGCTGTCAAATCTTCTGCTTAGCTAAGACGCACAAACTGGCGAACCCACTCAAGAACTTTGGTAGTGAATGTATGTAAAGAAAAACATCAGCCCGTTTTCGTTGAAGAAGCTTCACAATGCCGTTATTAAAAGCAGCTTGCTCTCCAAAAGTTAATCGAAGTGGTGCGGTTTATAATTTAAGGAAGATGTAGGCTTCGGTTTTTTGATAGACATGGAAGATTTATTTCAATCCATGCCCCAACAAAAATTTTTCTTTTTTCCTAAAAAAAGCATAGAAGAAAGCAGCAACGTGTCTGCCAGAACTCGGTGGGCTGGTCCATCCTTCACTGATTCCTTTAATAGTATTTTATAAGTGGTTTTCGAAGCGGAATTGGTTTTGGAATGACTTTTTCTAAACCGGTTTCTGTGCATTAGGTAAAGAAAAATGAACAAGAGTGATATTTGATGCGGTTTGCTTCCCCAGTTTCATTTCTCGCAGAATCTTTTCTTACAAATAAGGCGTCACCTGCTGCTAATGATTCAATTTAAAATTGGCGCCTGAAGGTGAGTTGGCTTTCCAATTGTTTTGCGGCGTTCGCTTTAAGTATTTCAAGGTCAAAATGTTCCAGCTTACCTAAAATGTTTCATTCTAGTTATAGCGGCTTCGGGGAGAGATGGTTGGTTGATGTTTTTGAAATA